>NW_013548904.1:0-4687 GCF_000499425.1 Eimeria acervulina | reverse complement strand
CTGCCCTAGAGCTCGTGTACAACGCCATTAGCCATTCTTCCACTGATCGAGGTCATGATTGGGGAGAACCCCCTGACCGCAGCGGACCTCGATGTCGTTGGTGCCCTCTCCCCTACCCTTACTCCGCCAATGACCAAGCTCTTCCGCCAGCTCTGCAACCGGGCGCAGAGTCACATCCTGAAGGCACAAGGCCTACAGAAGCACTACGCAGACACCCACCGCCGCGCAGTGGAGTATGCGGTGGGCGACAAAGTCTGGCTGAGTAGCAAGCACCTTCCCGCCCTAAGCACATGCCCTAAGCTTGAACCCCGTTTCCGTGGACCCTTCATTATTACTGAACGCATTGGGAGTGTTGCTTGCCGCCTGGCGCTACCCCCTACGTACGAATGCCATGATGTCTTCCACGTTTCCCAGTTAGTTCCTGACTGCCCCCGCGCCCCTGAGCTGGAACCTCAGGAGGCCGTTGTGGGGTGGCCTCCTACACGAGACGTCGCAGGGAACCCCACGGATCGGTATGAAGTCGATTACATCATGGACCAGCGTCGGTCCGGCGGCGAGTTCCAATACATTGTCAAGTGGCGGGGCTACCCGGAGGACCAAACCACCTGGGAACCTGCTAGCCATTTGGACGGTTGCCCTGCACTGCTGCGCGCCTGGCGCCGCCGTCACCGGAACCGCCTTCCGCCCTGATCCGCCGCCCTCTTTTCCTTCGGGCGCCCCCCACCTTCCCTTTTCGCCAGCTGTCGCCCGCTTTCCGCCCTGTGGAGGGGGGGGGAAGGGGTTGCAGAAGCACCCCATGTGGCGGTGGCAGGATATCTACACAGTCAATGGCCTAGATTAGAGGCACACGGACGCGCATGTAGCGGTAAGCCATCACAACAAGCACCAGCACACTGTACCACCTGCAGAAAGATCAATATCTACACCGCGTTAGTGTTACTATTCTTAGAGTCCCTAGCGGCGGCAATACTCAGGAGAGGTACCTTTACTCTGAGACCTAGAGTGGCAAAATTAAACGGGTAGTAAATAGCAAGAGAAAAATAGGAATAATTGCGTCGTTAAAATTAGCCAGAAGGGATAGGGTGAATGTACTAGGAATGGCGTTAGAATAGCTGACATAGGAACAGAGGTAGGAGCAACAACTGAAATGCTATGGCGCACTACCTCAGCAGCGACGAGACCGCACAAAAATATAATAGGACTAGGTAGAGGTCTAATTAGCTAGGCCTGCAAGGTCCTAGGGCTTCCCATATAGTTGTTATCTACTGAACGAATAGTAAGAAAGGTGTTAGAATTAGCAGCCACATTTGTACAGGCAAACCTAAAATATGTACTCATCACCCTGTTCACGGTACACGCTAATTCGACCTAGGAAGAGGCGAGAGCATCACTACACGCTGCTAACAGAACCCTAAGCGAGCAAATAGGCGACCAAAATATTGAGTAAAAATATAATCGCTAGTTTACCGGAGGTACAAAATCAGTCTGGAGACGTAGAAACACAAAAGCACGCCGTAGGGCCGCCGCCGATAACATAATAACCGCACGCACGGGAGGTGTAACTGAAATTTCAGCTAGCTGACGTCCGGAGCACACTCAGACAGAATTAGCGACCACACTGGGACTATAGCGATAGCAGCAGAATAATGTACTTGCGGAAAGAGAAGCAGAAACGTAGTTGTAGGGGTGAAGAGGGTGGAAGCCCGAGTAGCAGACGCACGCGTCACAGCACAACAGCGCAGCAATATCCCGATAGAGGAACACTACACGTGGCCAAGAGAATAGAACAGAGCAAACCAGCAAGCACAACTGCCTTGCACTCCAGAAGAGCAAGGCGGACCTGAATTAGCCGCACACAGGTGATCACAACAATCCTGCGAAGCAACGCAAGGCAGAACAGTAGAAAACACACTCCTTGGAGACCACCCGAGGCCGTCGGGACACTGAGTAGAGGTTAGAGTAGAGGAATAGAAGCAAGAGATGTAGGAGCAGCCACTTCCGTTGAGTTCCGTTGAGGCTAATAAATAGGGTTGAAAAGTCTAGACCCCCCCTTGATGGACTGCCGAATAGTTGACTACACTGATAGCCCCACTGCCCCTGACTTATGGAGCAATCCAATAATGATGCAAAGGGGAAAGGAAGAAAATATAAGGGTTAGAGAATAGAAAGAATAAACGGAACCGTGAGGCGGTTTCTGCTCAAGAAAGGGGGAAGTTGTAGTGCACAGGCCTACAATGGAGCTTCGGTGTGGCCTCTAGAGGCCCAATATCATGAAAAGGAATGAATACTGTAGAATATTTCAGAGATTATGACACTTTTACATAGAAAAGCAGCTTCATAGGATCAGAGTGCTCTCCAGCCGGCACCAGCTTGGGGCTGGGTGCGAGGCTGTTGCTGTGACCCTGGCCCACGCCCTCGGCGAGGGTCGGGAATCAGTTCTATTATTTTAGGTTTTCCCTTAATAATGGGGACTCGAACATGTTTCGGAAGTTAATATTTGATTAAATGGAACGTTTGTGGACTGTGCGTAAATAATAGATACCGGATGCGGCGCGTGCACCTAGTTAGACTTAGGATACATACCGTAGTCACAGTGAAGCTTAGCTGTTCACTACACTTAAGGGGGTCAGACACAAGCCAGTTCTCTTTGCACTTCAACACGCATTTGAGCGGGACTTGGCTTTAAGGCTTTCTATTTGATTATCCAGTCTGCTTCAGAGGTAAATCGCTGACCTCGGCTGTAGATATTGAGTGTGCACCTAGGCAGGTGTGTATAGGGTAGCACGTAGTAAGACGTGGGTAAGAGCTGTTCACTATGCATACGATTGCGCAAGTGTTTTTGAAGGAGCAGTTGGCGTGGGTAGTTGCATCATGCTCTCTGTGAAGCTTATAATCATTGTCTACGGGCGATATTGCATGGGTATTGTGTACGCTTGCATGTGGCATTTCGTTGCGGCAGCAGCTGCACGAGGTGTGCTGCAATCCATAACACGCGGCCACTCTTCCATATCATCCCCCAGATCGTCGGGCTGCTTTTCTCAACAAGCTTGCAGGCTGGAGAAGAGGCTGGCGGTCTTTCGACAACTTAGTCGGAAGTATTTCATTCTATTGCACCGAGACCGAGGACTCTCCTTATAGTTAGCACCAGTTGCAGCAGAAGAAGCTGCAACAACTGCAGGTGTCTTTGTTTTTGATGCTGCCCAGATGAGGGCAGTCAAGCTGGGCAAGTACAAGTGGCGTGCCTAAAACGGTCTGAGAAGGACTCAGGATGGCGGAGGCGGCGATGAGCGGCCTCAGGGTGTTGCATGCAGTGCACAGGCGTTAGAATAGTAGACAAATTTGCCCTATAGAGATCTATCCGGCAGAGCCAGCTCAAATAATGCGTTATTAGAAATAAATCAAGCCGCAATAGACAGGAGATAAGGCTATCCCAAGACTACTCTGCAGCTGCCCAGATACTAGGGCTCGCTGTGGGATTGGCATTGCAGCGAACAGCTCTCGCACGGCCGTTACTACGTGATTGCATACCTACCTGGTGCGCACGATGTGTATCTCTACTCTCGGCGAATATTCCCTAGGATAACCTAAAATAACAAGCTACAGGCTTTAGAATACTCTCGTCCCATAATCTCAAAAAGGAGGAGCAGGAATAATAATTGTAATAGTCGAATTTTCTCGTGACACCTTAGCGGGTCGGCGCCTGAGCGGCAGCGCCACTCTCGCAGGACCTGGGGTCCTCGTCAAGCAGCCTAAGCCTCAAAGCTTCTTTTTCTACCTAATGTTACTTGGTTCATTTCTATTAAGACTTCACCTCTACCCTGTCTGCTCGATAGGCCGCTAGATGACCGACTTGAGCACCATTGTAGAGCCGGTGCACTGCAGGCGCTATAGCCGAAGAAGATGAACTGCAAGGGGTCAGCATGAGGACTATTATCATTACTCTCCCTCCTTGGGAGTTTTGAACCCGGGATACGGATGAAAAGCCTTCTTTTTAATATTGTAACGCTATTATTTTTAGCGCTGCGTCCAGCTGCGAACGCTGGACGCAGCGCTACCTAGACACGTATACAAAGGGACGAGTAGTGGCAGCTGCAAACGCCGTTCATTACATGCATGATCCATAGTTCTTTGGGCCCATGGTCGAAAAACAGCTGTTCTCTTATTCGAGGATGTCCAGAAAGTTGAAGTAAAGCACGTCTGCATACCCGAAAGTGAAACATACTCACTACGCGGCAGACTGATCAACGGCTTCGTATGTGAACTTGGTAAATCCATGCACTGCGCTAAATACAGCGCCTTATCGGCAATAAACACTTTGCCTCACTCCTCCAGGCATGTGCAATTGTAGCTGCCTAACCCAAAGCAAAGACAAAAATTTACATGGTACGACGGCACGCCACTCAACCGTTTATTGCCAGCTCCAACAACTGCTACAAATGCTACGGGGACGGATCAAACCACCCTGCTGCTTCAGGCGTCGCCCCAGAGTGCGCAACGCTGTCGCGATAAGCTTAATCACTGTGAACAAGCCAGTCACATATATCTAAACATCCTCTGCAGCAGCAGTAAATCCACCCACGATCATATAACGCGTTATAGAAGAGGGCAAAACGCAAGGCTTATTCGGTGTAGCCTTTGGCACGCTTGCTGCAGTTCGATCCACGTCAGAAGCCTTAGACGCCAACCA
>NW_013548905.1:0-4820 GCF_000499425.1 Eimeria acervulina | reverse complement strand
GGCACCAAGCCAAACCAACGATTTCTTCTCCTCGGGAGTTCAAACGAAGCTCCGTTTGTGTGCAGTCTTTATTTGGTGAAGCAGTGAGAGGTGTTGTTAGAAGCAGAAGACGACCCCCATCTACAAGATAAACAGATAAATAAAGAGAACAAAACCCTCACTACTCGGTATCATGAACACTGGAAATAAAACGAGAAGAAAAAACTGCATCTGCCACTAGAAATCGAATACTAAAAATATCATTGTAGTAGAACCTTGCTACATTTATATAGTAGATTACTAACAATTTATCGGTACAAATGTACTGCTACTAGGAGCGCAACACTAGAAGTATACAGGTACAAACAAAGTTGTAGAGTTATACTACTAGATATCTACTACTACATCTATACTAGTAGATTTATAATAGTAGAATAGACTACTTTCTATCTACGCATTGAGAAGAATGGCTTAGCGCATTCACTTCGGGAAGCGGGAATGCAAACGAATAACGAGAGGAGTCTTTCTGTTGCACGAACCAGATAAAAGCGACAATAAAAGACACAAAATACAATATGAAAGCAACAACACAAGAAACAGCCATGAGTACAAGGCAAACGAAACATCTAAAGCAACAGAAACCATAGCCAAACAAAAGCAGCAATACAATGCACAAAAACATATAAAACATAAACCAACGATACAAGAGAAAGAGATTATTATTACTACTGCAAGAAACAACAGAACAACGACAACCTAAGACCTAACTTCGTTTTGTAAAAATATAAACGTGAACGCGTGCAGCTCCCTACAGGCAACAGCTAGGTATCTTCGTGAAGGAGAAAGAGCAGCTCCTTGAAAAGCAGCAGGAGGAAGAATTGAAGTTTGTTCAATTACTGAACATTTACTAGAAACCCAATCTGCTCTAAGCAAATGCAAATTCCCATGATGAGGGCAAGCAGCCAGCAGATCTTCTTCAAGCCAAATTAAATCGCACTGTCCTCCTGAAGCTCCCTGCACTTCTGCAAGAGAACGCAACATAAAACGAAAAATAGAACAACTAAGATATGCAGTGACGGCTGAAAACATGTTTTCATGGTATCTGTTTGGAAAAGATAAGCAGAAAAGATAGCTGCAAATGATGTTTCCTTGTTCGTCGTTGCTTGTTTGTTGTTATTATGTTTATGATGTTTGTTTCCACAGGAGGCTTGCAAATGATATATGCAAAGGGAATGCTTGTCCGTGATGCTTTCAAGCGACGTTAACGACTGATATTTACGAATAGTGTTTATGAAAGATGGTTGTACATTTTGTTTTCTATTAAACGATATTAGCAGATGGTGTTTGTTTATAAGCTGCGTGCATATTGCTTGCGGTGGCTGTTCTTGTTGCAGTTCGAGCAATTATAGTTTCATGTTTCTGTGTTTGTTTTATTAGGGAGACCAGTTGCAAAGGGAATACCTAAAGGGGGCATCTTGTTGCTGCTACACTGCAACAAAACCACTTCTCCTGCTGCAGTAGCTACGGCGACCTGCTGCAGCGCCACAGCCATTGATGCGATATCTCCTTTCATCGTTATTTGCTGTAGCACAGTACCTACACCAGAGTGTTTAAACGCAAACCAGACACATTTACTGCTGCTCCCTGCATGCAGTACTCGCGTAAACTACAAGCAAGCGAAGCAACTTTAACTTTGAAATGAAGAGCAGCAGCAGCAGCAACAGAACAGCTTACTCTTACCCTAACCCTAAACCCTAAACCCTAAACCCTAAGAGATATAGGGTTCTGCTGCAGTTACCTTTGCAGTCAAGTATAGCTACTGTTCTGTCGTCGCATGCCGTGGCTAGCCTTGTTTCATCAACCCAAGCAATACACCTGATGGGTTTGTTATGTACATGCAGAACTTTTTCTTTTCGGGTATTGCATGCAGCAACATCGTGCAGCACGACGCCCCCCTTAACAGTTCCTAAGGCGAGGGTTTGTCGGCTCTGCCCCCAAGCAAAACAACTAACTCCTTTATGCGGTACTTCTCTCAGACCTTCTTTTGCTACGCCCGGCTGCCAAACAAAAGCCACTGCGTACATACACCCCAGCAAGCACCATTCATAAACATCAATGATCAACAGCCTAACCACCAACGACAAACAAACACCTTCAATAAATATCAACAAATATTACAACCCAACTTATTTTGCATGACGGTTGGGGGAGATGCAGAGGCATTGAAATGCTGCTAATGCCGCATTTGTCATTGTTTTCCTTATTTAAATAATATAAATAAAAGTAAATATTATATTTATATTGCCGTGTAATAACGATAATTATTATTATGTTCTCTGTTGTCTAATTGTAGTATTGTTGAGAGAAAGAAAGGGATGCATAATTTAGTACATTCCTCAGCCATTCAAAAAAGATGCAATGCCACCGCCAGAAACAGCGACTGTCTTCTTAACTAGCAGCTAGCTAGCTAGCTGCTAGCTAGCTAGCTGCTAGCTAGTTGCCAGCTAGCTGCTAGCTTCTTCCTCGTTAGGTGCCGCACTAGGGCGCCGTAAACCCTAAACCCCAAACCCTAAACCCTAGGACCCACTTGGGACAGAACCTGATTCACAAAGAAGAGCCATGAAGGCTCCACAAGCGCTCCACTCAAGGTGCGTCAGCACAACACCCGCAGGCAGCGAGATGCTCTCAACCTGAAGGGAGAAGAAAGCAGCTTGAGCTGCATGCATGCATTTGCATGCTGCTACATTCATTTGCATGTAGCACAAACTCTGGGGCCCGTTAGCTATATATATATATTTGCATATTATTGCTCTCTCTCTCTTTCTATAGATATATGTATATACATATATATACATATATATATACATATCTATATTAATGCTCATCTAGCCGGGATGAGTTTTTCTTACAGTCCTATCAAGTTAAGCAATATATTTAAAAAGAGAATCTGATGCTACATTCAACAACATGGAAGAAGTGTAAGTACACCCTACGACAACTACTTGTTTGCAGATAGACCCTAAACTGAGCAGCAGACAAAAACTAAATCAAACTCTACACTGAACAAGAGACAGAAGATAAAGCAAACGCCAATTAAACAAGAGACAGAAACTAAATCAAACTCTACACTGAAACGAACTTATACTCTAAACTGAACAGAAGACAGAAACGAAGTTAAACAAAACCCTAAACTGAACTACGATAAAAATTAAGCTATTCTTGAAACTGAACAAGAGGCAAATATACATATATATACATATATACATATATATATATATACATATATATATATATATACATATATATATATATACGGATCTTCTACTGTACTCGCCTCATTCCCACTCTCGTCAAAGAGAATGGCTTTATTGCTTCCAGCCCAGCCGAGAGCAAAGAGGTGAGAGTTATTAAAAGAAAAAGAAGAAGAAGAAGATAAGGGTTTAAATGCAATTGAAACAACTGTCCCCAGCGGGGGCTGTGCACTGAACTTGGCTGCCCTCCACATTGTTAACGTGAAGAGAGAGCAGCTCTTTAAGAAGAAGAAATAAGAAATATTTTTTTCTTTTTGTTTTAATAAGACAATTATTGCACTTAGTTTAAATAAAAGAAGAAGACAGGAAGCAAAACAAACAACAACATAACACAAAATTAATTAAGAAACACTTTCTCTTGCTTTTACAGTGAAGAAGAAAGAGAGGCTGTTTACGCTTGGGATGCAGCAAGCTGCTGTTTATAATATAAAACAATTAAATAGGTGTTATATACAAAGCAGAAATAAATAAATAAATATTATATTATAAATAGCACTGAAGCCGTAGGGCTACAAGACAACTCATGTATTATTATGAAAAGGAGACAATAACTGTTTATTTGCTTTCTAGTGAAGATGAGTAAGAGAAAGATATAGAAGAGATGAGGAAATAAGCCAAATAAGAATAACAAAGCAGAAGTAATAGAGAGGAGACAACTAAGAAAGCAAAACAATAAAGAAGAGGGGATAAGTAGAATAGAGAAGACGATTAATAAAAACAATTCAGAAGAAGAGAGAGGTGAAATTAAAGAAAGAGCTGATGTTAGTGCTGCTGTGCTTTCGTTGTAGTAAGCAACAGCTTAGAGTTTATTAAAAGCAAAAAGAGATAGAGTTTGTTTGTCAGTATCAACTGCACCACTTATATTACTATCTAAGCCATCTTTCTACTATTTGCATTTATGCATGCATGCACACAGGGAGACATGCATGCATGCATGCACACAAGGAGATATGCATGCATATATGCATGCATGCATGCATGCATGTCTCCTTCTGTCTCCTTATTGGAGTTTTATATAGGAAACCCTTCTGCCTTGGTTGCAATCAAACTACTTCCTACTTGTTTAAATTCTCAGTGAAAATTATAATATGTATTTAATATCCTTCAGTTAAGTATAAATAATCATAGGAGGCTGAGTTGCATGCATGCATGCACTGGCTGCTGTGTGTTTAGTGTGCAGGGGGGTGTGTTAGTGGGTTCTACTACAGGACCTGTACTTTAATAAAATAAAAATAAACTTAATTGAGGATAAAAGTTAAAATATATTTAATTAAAGCCTACAAACAGAAAAAATACACTAACTTCAACAAAGACAATAAAGACGGCTTCTATAGAAGGCAGAAGAAATACAAAAGGAGACAGTGTTTGGGGCTGGAGTGCCTGGGTGTATTTATCTGTCTCCATTCTACTAGGAGACAATAACCAACAAAACTATCATCTTTAAATTACTAGTGAAATAAATAAAGAAGAGCAGCAAATTAAATTCAATGACTCTAATGATACAATTAGCATAACAACGACAGAACAACA
>NW_013548906.1:0-4724 GCF_000499425.1 Eimeria acervulina | reverse complement strand
CTAGCGGTAAAGCTCCAGCTTTATTCGATAAAGGGGAGAATCCTAACAGCAACTCGATGTGCATGGAATTCTGCAGATATAAAAGTTACACCTCTTATGCGATCACTCCATGGTATTATACTTCGCTAGAATCCCGTCTACTGTTCTCTGCTCTCTCTTTAGTTGGTGTTAGACGTATTTATTTTTTTTGTGTATGCGTTCAGTGTGGCTACTGAAGAAGGGCCTTTAAGGGAGTGTGAAACAGCTGCCTATAGTCTTGACAGTGCGTGCATTGAAATATATAGTAGTAGTACTATACATAATATATGTCTTTTCTTTTGCTTTCTCTCCGCTTCATCATCGGCTCCAAGCCCTTTCTTCTGCCGGAGTGCAGAAGGAGAGATCTCTCATTGTATGCAGAGCCTTGTCTGTCTTAGCAGTGGTGGTGGTATGCATGTATCTGCATATGCATGCATTATATATATATATATATATATCCGTTTTGAGAGGAGGAGACAGGAGAAAAGGAAGAGAAGAGATTTTTATGTCGGTTGCAGCGGCATTCCTTCTTGGTGCTGCTCCTGCTGCGGTCCCTTCGAGGTTAGTAGATGAAAATTCTTTGCCTTAGTAGGCGTCTTGTACGTAAGGAGAGTAACAACAACTCCCCACAGTGTAATATATATATATACATTATATATAGAAAAGAAGGGTTTATTTGTATGTACACATGAAGGCGCCCTGCACCACTCATTGCAATAAGGGTCGTTGCAGTTGCATCTCGTCGTATTCTGTCTCCTCTCCCCCATCCTGAGGCCCTTTTGCCGCTGTTCGCAGAATGTCTAAAAGGGAGAAGAGGTTACTAATACTGTAAAACTTTGCTCTGCTTGCAGCTCATGGGAGATATCTGGATAGTTTGTTATATGCAATCTAAAACAAACCCCACATGCATGCATGAGATTTACTTCGCGATTGCATGCACTGACAATGATGCAGGTAAATGTCAAACACCATTTTATGCATTAGCAGGGAGCGTACATACAAGTAGAAGAAATATGTACAAGTAAGGCTACACAATTAGATCTACCAGCACAGTATTCCCCTATATTTTCATTTCCATCTGTGTCTAGGTATATTTTAATTGTTTTTAATGGGTATTATGTTAAGCTATGGAACTGTATACAGCAGAGAATCGAGTGCATGCAGGCACCCGGACCATTGATAGAAAATACGCTATTGGGTAAAGTGCATTGTATGCCTTTTGCTTAATTTTTAAATAGCATTAATGGATTAATTTTAATGAAAAGAAAGAGAAAAAATGGGGAAAGTATTGTTCTGCAGAGTCGAGTCGCTTTGAGTGCCTCAGCTGCCAGCCGTTCCTCTCCGCGCTGCGGCTTCCGCTGTTTTATTTCTTGTCTTTCATGCATTATAAACAAATAAAGAGTAATATTTATGGTGCAAATGGTTTTAAATTACTTTTTAAAAACTGTTCTAAGGAAGAAAACACAAAAACGAAGAGCAACAAACGCAATTTTCGCGGTAGAGCGCATGAGTCCGTTGAGGCCCTCCCCCGCGGTGATTGATGTAGAGAAGTATATTAAATGCTGCTTTTTATTGCTGTTTAAATAAATACTTGTTCTTTTTTGTTTGTAGTTTTTTGTTTTCCTGAATAATGGTGGGGGAAAGAAGGCGCAGGGGGAGAGAAGACGGAGCCCTTACGTTGTTTTGGATTTTTCTCGTTTTTTCCTTTAACCAGGTGTACGTGCACTGCGCGAAACAAACTGATGCAAGCAATAGCCCCTCTCAATGGAACATTCAGACGGATTCTTTTATGGTAACTGCTGCCGATACGCAGACGGATATCCCCCGCTACCAACATCCCTATGCTGATTATTTCTCGGGTTCTGGAGTGGAGGCTTCTGCAGCAGCAACATCAGCAGCAGCTGCACCAGCACCAGAACCAGCAGGCAGAATATCTCCTGGTGATGCTGGGGGTGCTGCAAACCGCCAACATCAGAAACCACCGCTCCCGCGAAGTCGGTTCAAGGTCGCAACAGCACTTCTGATAGGTGTGCTGCTGCTGTCAGCTGCTGCTGTGCACCTCTCAGAAGCAAATGAATTTAGTGACAGAATGCCGGAGGATGAGGATGAAGACGCACCAGACGAGGAAGCAGCAGAGGTAGCCGAAGCAATTGCAGCAGCAGAAGCAGCAGAAGCAGCAGAAGCAGCAGAAGCAGTAGCAGCAGCAGAAGCAGCAGCAGCAGCAGAAGCTGCAGCAGCAGCAGAAGCTGCAGCAGCAGCAGAAGCTGCAGCAGCAGCAGAAGCAGCAGCAGCAGCAGAAGCAGCAGCAGCAGCAGCAGCAGCAGAAGCAGCAGCAGCAGCAGCAGCAGCAGCAGCAGCAAAAGCACCAGTATCACCAGAAGCAGCAGCGGAAGCCAAGGCGAAGCTACTAGCATTAGCTGTCCGTTTATCTTCAGCAGAGGAGTTAGCTGCTGTAGTAGGGACAGAGGGAGCACAGAGTGCGCTGCGGCGGCTTCGTGAATGCGTCTTTATTGCTGCAACAGAGGGTGATGCTCTTGAAGGTCGCCATGCTGTACAGCTGGCTGAAGAGGCGTTTGATGCTGTGCATGCGCTGCATGCAGCAGCAATTTCAGAAGCAGCAGACTTACAAACAACATTCGAACGAATCCCTGAGGAAGACTTGCTGGAGAGGGGCGAGGAAATTATTGTAACAGAGACAGCAGCAAAACATCAAGCCAATGCAGATGTAGACGCCTCTATTATTACTCTTCGTTCTATGCAGGACAGTTTACACACCTTATGCTCGCGATTTCGTGCAGCGCATGTACGGCTGCTGCAGCATCCAGTGGTGGAAGATGCAGCAGATTTGGCGCTCTTTGGAGCAGCAGCAGCAGATCTTCAATGCATGCGCAGCAGCAGCATTTCTAGAGGAAGAACGGTTGTAGCAGCTGGAGCGGTTCAGAAGCATCTTGTGTGTTCATTTAAAGCCTTAGAGGTTTCTCCTAGACAAGCTTTTTCTGTATTTACAGAGGGAGATGTAGATCTTGTTAGAGCATATGCATCATTCTTGCAAAAAGAATTAGAAGTTGAGCAGCGGCATCTGCTCTTACAGGCAGCATTAACCTCATTAGCAGCTCGAAGTTCTAAGGTCGCTCCCCCTGCAGCAGCAAACGGTGAAGCAACTTCAGCAGCAGCTGCAGCCCAACCTGCAGCAGCAACTTTAGGAGCAGCTTTAGCAGCAACTGCAGAAGCACCTGCAGGACAACCTGCAGCAGCAACTGCAGCAGCACCTGGTGGGGCAAGTGCAGCAGCAGATACTGGAATAAATGGTGGATTAAGCGCACCTGAATCTGCTGCGAAGGCAGCAGCAGATGCAGCAGCAGATGCTGCTGCTTCTGTAGCAAAAGTAGAGAGAGTGTTAGATCGCGCAGCTTCTGTAGCACAACAATTAGACGAACACAGGTGGTATCTAAACGCAATGAAAGATGGCTTTGATGTAGCTGAAGTGCAGCAAGCAGCAGCAGAAGCAACAGCTATCGAAGCAATAACAGAGCAGCAGATTGGTACCTGTTGGGAGGAGCTTCTATCTTTAAAGATTCCGAGAGAAGATTTAGATTATGCAGGTAAACGCATTGTTAGAAAAGTCTGTGAGAGGACATCAGAAAGGGTAGATCCTATGAAGAGAGAAGTGCGAGAAATGCTGGTGCTTGTAAAACAGATGGCTTCGTTGCGTTCAGCAGCAGCGAAGCAGAGGACTCCAGCAGCAGCAGCAAGAGGAGCAGGAACATATATTAGCAGCAGATTAGGAGATGAATTGCTGGAGGCGGTGATGCTAAGGCTGGGAGACGCAGAAAGTTTTCTAGGTAGAGTAAGTGTAGAGTTAGAGAGAGCAGAAGTAGCAACTACGCGCACAGCAGCGTTTAATTCTCTTCAAGCAGCTTCAACAGATGCAGGAAAGGCTGTATTGGCGTGGAAGTATGTTGTTACTAAAATGAATAGCTATAAGCTGTGTGTACAGCTGGGACAAGAGCTAGAGGACTTAGACACACGAAGGGCCGTTGCTATTCAAAGCTTACATGAACTACTGGGAGGAAATATTGAAGATGATGAACAACAAAGAACAACATCCAAGTGTAATAACGCCCTTAGAGAGGCTAAAGAGGCAGCAACACTCTGGGAGGCTGCATCAGCAACAGCAACATTACGCACACTCGTAGAAAGACTTGAAGATGCTGCTTATGGATTACGGCAAAAATGGGGAAGACGCTTTAGATAAAAACCTTCACCTTGCGCATCTGCGCAGGATATATATCCATCTACTCGCTAGTGTATATGGATAAATAAATTTGTGTGTGTATATATAAAATATATATTTCCCCATATGCATATATGCATATATACATATGCATATACATATATATATATATATTATGTATATATTTATTAGCGCTTTCCTACCTGCCGGGTAGAGGAGAGCTCTCTGTTTTTCAGTCTTGTTTCGAGCAAACTGCAGCAGCAGCTGCAGCTGCTGTTTGCTCGTTCTTCTCTTTCAGGGTAGAGAGGCTCTACTATTCTTTGTTTGTTGTTTGTTTGCTTGCTTTTCTTATGGTGGCCTGACTGGAGGGGCAGCACCAGCGTCAAAGACGAACCCGGAGAGCGCATGCGTTGCGGTGTACATACATACATTCGGGTTTTGTTTTCTGCATGCATGGATGCATGCCCGCATC
>NW_013548907.1:0-5687 GCF_000499425.1 Eimeria acervulina | reverse complement strand
TCGTCGATGTCAGTAAAGCCCTATCCCCAGTGCTTTAAGGTCATGTTGCAACAACACTACCTTGTGGGCTACTTCAGCAAAGGGCTCATATCGGCAAGAGCGGGGTTAGAGCTGCAGCTAACAGTGGCATGGGAAGCACCAATGAAGTTGTAAACGCCCCTACTGAAACACAAAGGTGCCCAGAAAGTCACGCCTAGCAGTTGCCTGCCTCTCTGGTGCACCCTTCCCCTACAATAACTCCGCATCTAACGAAAACAGCGAAACGAAAGTTACCGTGCTGGGTACTTCATTGTAATCAAGTGAAAGTGCAACGAAACCTAAAAGAAGATAATTCGAATAAACACCTTCGCAGTATAGGGGCAGACTACCTTTTTGCTTTACTCGCTAAACACATGCATTTCTCTGAAGGCTCAGACTTCATTCATGTCTGCAACAGCTTATTCTAGAACAGCCTTAACGGTGTTACTAAATTTGGTTTGAACAGCCCCAAACGCAAACAAAGGGTTGCTGGCTGCGTCTGCTTTGAAGAGCGCCAGGCCCCGCTCGGCCCAACCGAGTTTATCACTGTCTTCCTGAGCACGCTTCAGCCACTACTTTTTGGCGAAGATGCAGGACAAACAGTTCAAGAGTCACGAGAGCTGCAACTGCGGTTACTACCGCACCTGGCACCCACCATGCCAGTTCACATACTCTGCATGACACCCACCAAAGAAAACACATCCATAGATGAAAATAATTATGAAGTACGCCGAAGCGCTTTCCTGTCAGTGTGCTGAGCTGTGAACAAAGGCGAAAAAGCTTAACGCGTACTCTAATGAATGATTCTTTAATGGTCTATACATGTGTATGAGGTATGCATATTGCTGTGCAAAAGGCCCAAATGAACAGCGAGGGAAAGCCGCTCTAATTAGCGGAATGCTGCATTGGGTTGCTGGAACAGACACAGCGCGACAGCCTGCAGGCACTGCCATGCACAGCTCACTTGGTGTCTTGATTTAACTCGAAGAGTATCTTTACGCTGCAATCAGGATCGGCGCACCGGTTTGTGTAGGGTACATACGTCTGTTCGCCTCTGCGTACATCCAACGAAAACAAGATGTTTGCTTGTACAAGTTCCCTCTTGCAAGAACAATCGAGCAAGGGCAGTAACAGACGTTAGACTCTGAGCCACAACGGCAGATAAGAACAACTTTTCTTTCCTAAAAAACTGCAGCTTTTCACTGACATGCACTCGGCACGAGCAGCGCAGGCGGAGTCGTTGTTAGGCTCAGGGGATTTCTCTTGCAGCCCCACGCGCCAGTTGTCCCTGTCCATCACTACTTTAAAAGCAGAGAGAACTGCAGAAGCAGAAATGCAAACCACACGAGGGAAACACCAAGTCAGTGCACAACAGCGGCAAAGCAAAAGAACAACACAAGAACAACACTGCGAGGGGGCATGAATTGTACACTCCACTGGGCAACTGCAATTTTGGCTTATAGTTGCATAGCTGCATTTTCTGTTGTTCTCAGTCATGTCTGAAGTGTGAAAGGCAAACAAACCCCTCGTGCCGAAGCGGATTTGCCGCCACTGGTCAGCTCCCATAGACAAGAAAGGCTGAGGCACGACGCAGAGGACTTCTCCTACACCGGGTTCATGAATAACAAGGTGTTCTAAGGGCAGTTGAAGGCGCGGGCTGTCTCGGGAGGTCTGAGAAAGGGTGAAAGAAAGGGAAGGAAGAGGGCGCGTATTCGCTCGCTGCAACAAAGGACAGGTACGCCTGTATGTCCGCTCGCCCGACTCGTCTGTCAGGGTAACAGGACGAGATACATGAACATTTATGCTGTCTTCTTCTGATTCTGGGTCTTTGCAAAGTTCATGCTCAACATCTAAAGGCAGCCACGCCCTTAGACTTCTCCACATTGGCGGAGGAACCACCATACACTCCGAGCTGCAAGCAACAAGCCACTGCACTTCCGTACATTCTGCAACAGCGCACACTAACAACCATTCAAAGCAGAATCGTTTATGCATACAGAAGCATACGTACACATGAAACAGAGGCAGAAGAGTCTAAGAAGACCAGAACCTCTCACTGCAGCTTTTGAAGCAGCCCCCTATCGGGGCCCTATCACAAAGAATAGAGGAGAAAGCAAGAAAAAACGTGAACATCTTGCGGTGGCAATAATGCACTTCATCATAGTTTCATGCGGAAGTAAAGGAAGAAGAAGAATAAAGATGAAATAAGGATTTCTAACGGCGATTCTTCCCTCCCAAATTCACAAAGCTGGTGTTGTCTCAGGCAGCCTTTGTTCGCGCCTGCATGCGAGTTGTTTGTTTGTTCTTTGTTGGAGTGTCTGTACACCTCAGTGATATACTGTAAAAGTATAACGCTTGCAAAAGGCTCTATAGGCCCCCTCCCCCCACCTGAGGTCTACGACGGCCTCCCAAGTGCTCGAGAGCGGATGTCCTATTTGTTCTCCGCAAAGCCGCCAGTCAAAAGTAGAAAAATGAATCAAAGCATCCACTCCAGCAGCCCCAGTTTGCATGCGCTCTGCCCACATCATTTCTCCGAATATCCTCCTCGCGTCGCTTGAAAAGTATATGTTTGACGGCTGTAACTCGCTGACTATAGGGGCCCCATGGGACCCCTTTTCCTGCAATGGGGAAGCCTCCTGTGAGGGAGGAGCCCTCTGGGGCCCCTCCTGCGACTGAGGAGCCTCCTGTGCGGGAGGGGCCCCCCGGGGACCCTCTTCCTGCGATGAGGTAGTTGCTTGGGCCCCCCCTTCCTGCTGGGGGGTTTTCTCAGGTAATGAAGAAGGGGGCCCCGTTGACGGAGGCAGATTTATGTCTATCCCTACTCCCTTTATATTCTGATCCAAGAGCAAATTCCATAAAGACGCCTCGCGGCAGCAGAGATCGGGTCCTGCAGAAGACAGAAGACATCAATGCAGGTTTCAAAGAAGAGGAAACGTAGGGCATAGCATGCGCCAACAAAAAGATATACACAAGAAGTAAACAAGAGTATATTCATATATGCATAGGAAAACGGAAATAATACGGTGTCTCTGCTGTCCATCACAACCCCCAACACGCACTTCCGCCGATGTTTAGGGGCAAGGGTTTAGGGTTTAGGGTTTAGGGTTTTAGGCACGCTTGGCAGCCACGGCAGCGTGGGGGCCCCAAAGGGGTAGGATATCCCCGTACAGCCCGTTATTCTGCTATTGTCTATATTACTATTATTATTTTTTTCATTTTAATTTTTTCTTGTTTTATTACTCTTTTTGTTGCTCTCTATTCTATGTGCAGCAACCCGGCAGGTGCATTTACCTGCTATCCCCCACACGCCATCTAAACCCTTATATGCATCAAACTCTACGTCTCTTTCCAGCACCAACTTCACTGGAAATCTGCTCAGGCGTAGTGCAAACAAAGAGGGTACAGCAGCGTCTTGAAGGCTCCCTGGGGGCCCCCCTGGGGGCCCCCCGGGGGCCCCTCCCGGAGTCTGCCTTCCTGCTGTAGGGGTGTAGCCTGGAGGCAGCATTTCCACTGTGTCGTGGCCTTCTAAGCGCAATTCTGAGACGAAGATGCCATCGACTACTTGTTTATATCTGCAGCAACAAACACACACCCCACTGCTGCTGCTGCTGCTGCTGCTGCTGTTGCTGTTGCTGCTGTTGCTGCTGCTGCACTGAAAGTAGCACCTGGGAGGTGTCTATACACTTGAAGGGAAAACGCCGCAATGCCTCAGAAGAAAAGAAGAAAAGAAAGACGAGATGTGCACATATTCAGAAATATCCACCATATCTTCTAATACAGAAACATGCCGGGGCACCACTTGCTGCAGCTGCTGCTGTTGCTGCTGCTGCTGATGCTGCTGCTGCTGTAGCAGTAGTAGTAAGCCTTACCGGGCGGCATATTGAGAATCATGCTGCTTGGAGGGCCTGCAGCTAAAGGGGGTCTCAGAGAAAGGAGTGCACATCTCGTGCCAGTTTAAACACCAAGTGCTAGCAGCAGAGGCATCAGGGTCATAGCAGGCAAGCTGCTGCTGCTGCTGTTGCTTCTGGTGCTTCCTTCGCCGTTTATCCTTGGCTTCCGTCTCCCCTTCCTCCGGCTGCTCCCGCTCCTGCTGCTGTTCTATCGCGTCCTGCTGCTGCTGCTGCTGCTGCTGCTGCTGCTGTTGCTGCTGTTCTGATTGGTTCTGTACCTCTGCGGATCCTGCGTGCTCTGCTTCATCGCGTTGCTGCTGCCGCCGTTGCTGCTGCTGCTGCTGCTGTTGTGAAGCAGCAGCCCTTCCAGAAGTGCATGCAGGAGTGCCTGAAGCAAACAGCCTGAGGCCCTCTTTGCAAGAGTCTAAGCCCAGCAGCAACGGCTGGCCCCCCACCCTTACCCACAGCGCCACGCGGGCCCCCACGACGTTCAGAGGCACCTCAGTAACATCTGAGGGGGCCCCTGAGGGGGCCCCTAGGGGGTCCCCTCCTCCCCTTCTGTTTTCTCTAGCATTTACTGCAGCTATTGCTGCAGTATTTGCTGCTGCTGCTGCTGCTGCAGACACCGACTGTGGATCTGTTGCTGCAACAGGAGGAGCTGCCTCTGCTGCTTCTGCTGTTGCAGGGCGCCCTAGGAAGAACAAGCAGCAGTAGCAGCAGCAACAAACCAGAAGACACAGAACGCGTAAGGGGCCCCACAACAACTGACGGGGGCCCCTGGGCCCCCTGGGGGCCCCCCCTTTCTCCATGGACTCCAAGGGGCCCGTAAGTACGTTGAGAGCAGAGGTGCCCCCCACCCCCCTACTACTGCTGCTAGCTCTGCTGTTGCTGCTTCTGCTCTTCTGCTGCTGCTGTCGTTGCTGCTGCGTCTGTTAGGAGGAGACTGTGAAGGCGGTTGGGTGGCAGTAGAAAGAAGTTTAAAAAGAAGAATAAAAGAAGAATTAGGGTTTTATTTCTCAAACAAACGAAAGCAAAATAGAAGAAGAGCAGTAACGCCAGCAACAGTAACAGGGGGCCCCCTGCCGCTGCAGAAGCTACAGCACTCAGACACGCTGCAATAAGTATATCATTTATATTATAATTCCAATATAATAAACAGAAATTATAACACTACTGCTGCAATTCGTACGCTTATAGGCCTCTTAGGGGGTACCGGGGGCCCCCGGTGTGCCGGGGGCCCCCAGCAAGCTGGGGCCCCCCCCTCTTCTACCGTTCTTTGTTTTGATGCTGCTCTATCAGAGCAGCCTTTCATATATTTTAAATAATGTCTGCATGCATTTTTTTGTGGATTTCTTCTTTTAAGTAGCAGCTGCCTTTCATTGTCTTTAAGGAATCGCACATTAAACACCAGAGCAAGAGGCAAGACTTTAAAATATCAAGTATAATAATGCGTATAATAATACTAATACTAGTAATAGTAATAAAATAATAACAATAATACAAAGGCGTACAATAAGGTGAATAGAGCACAGCATATAAAGACTCCTCCCCTATATAAACAAACATAAAAAGAAAAAGCCTCTCAATTGGGCTGTATGCATCATCTCCATTAAATCAAATGCATGCACTCTTGCAAGAAATGTACAGACACTCCACATGGTCTAAACCCTCAACACAGAAACAACCCGCAAAATAAATTAAAATAAAGAGACGCCGGTGGAGTCCCCGTACCTTGAACAACAGCATCTTATGGCAGCAAGGGCTGCGTATATATATATA
>NW_013548908.1:0-5259 GCF_000499425.1 Eimeria acervulina | reverse complement strand
CCACGCAGCAAGACAAGCGGCAGTACTTTGCGGATTTGTGACACTAGGCGCGTGTCCAAAAGCTGTTTAGGTCGATCACTGCCCTTTCGTGCGAGTGTTCACGGGTGTGTTCTAGCAGGCTCATGTGCTTGTGCGGTGGCGAAGGGAGGGAGTGTACGACTGGCTGGTCCCACGGTAGCTTGCATAGCTCTAGGGTACACGGCCATACAGAAGGTATGTAGAAATGCACGATGAAGCAAAGTTGAGTGGTTGACGCCGTACTGGCGCTGGCGGCTGTGCCGTTGTGATTCGGGTAGCGGGTGCGAGCAAACTGAGCGGCGAGGGCGAGAAATGTTTAGTGTGTAGAGAAAACAGCTTGGTGTTTGTTCATGAGTCGGCGTTCTTGCCAGATTCTCCATAGTCTTTTGCGGATGGCGTTGGGTGCACTCTGTTTCAGCAGTATCGACGGCGGGTCGAAGTACCTCGTCTTCTTAGCCATGCATCAAAAAGATCAAGGGGAACCTTCTGGGTTTTTGACAGTGCACGCGAATCAGTGTGGGTGTGAACGGGAGAGCCCAGGAATGCTATGCGTCGGGCTTGCTAGACACCTTTGAATGCTATATATTTCCTGGAGTGGATGGTTTGGCGTAGACCAATAGCGGCAGCTCAATCTTCAGCGAGGCAGGTTTTTGTTCAAGCTCGGTGGGTTTTGACCCGTGTAAGGACCAGTGCAACTAGCTGGGGCTTGTGAGCGTCTTTCACGACGTTTCCCGCCATTGCAGTTAGCAGAATAGATATGCAAAGAAAGCTCTTCCCTGCGTCTCTGTCACTGGAGACGTCCGTCGAATGCAGATGCCGGGGACCTCCACTGCCTGTAAGTGCTAATAATAGTACGCGCCCGCCGCTACTGACAGTGTGATGCGTGTACGAAGGCACGACCAGCAAGAATTTTGAAAAGTGGAAGATGCACGCAGAGATGAACATAGCCTGCTTGAACACGCAGTGCATGCCGTTTCAGAAGGTGGGTTATGATAATGGACGATCCGCATTAGTGGAGCAACCTGCAACCACGCAAACAGTTGTAGCGTTCTGTTGACCAGGCGCCCGCTGTTCATTCATACGCCCTTGTTGCGTAATTTCTACTCGCGTTCTTCAGTCGCCGCATGTGCAGCGACGCACCGATAAGCTATCTGGTAGTCACAGCATTGCATAGAGCATTCGTGCTATTGTGCGCTGTAGCAATCTATGGATTCAAAAAACGACGTAGCATCTCCTTCACGCACCCATTTTGATTTCCCATAGTTTTTTCTACTTCGTCAGTCCAACATTAAAATTATAGGAATGCATAAAAGCCAAAAATAGACTGGGATGGCATGATCTATCCTCACCAAAAGTCCACAGTGCGGCTTGGCTTGGGTGATCTTGGTCGGAGGAACGCGCACGTGTATCTCTGGCGTATTTGAACTTGAGTGAGAGTTCATGAAGGTAGAACAGCCTGAACTAGCGGCTTCGCTCTGCGGCTTGTCGTGCTCACTCAAAGCATCTCTTCTTAAGCTACCTGTGCCCTTTTTGCTCTGGCTAACAATGTGTTTGCTTCTATGCACGCGCAATGCTCACCGCCCTTTGAAAGGTGGGTGAGTTGCTGCAGAGATTGTGGCAGGCCCTGCCCAGTAATATACAGTGACGCAGTTTTGGCATTGAAGCGGGTGGGAAATTTCGCAGGTGATGTTCCTGGACGCTCAAGTGCTTTTCCATCGCAGTTGTTCACTGCATGAGCACACTGTCTGAGGCAGGGAGGCTGAAACTTCAGCTGTCGTTGTGCTTGACGTCCTTGCTCGCAGATCGTCAGTGACGTGAATGCAGGCGCTCTGTCGAAACACTGGCGCCGCTTGTGTCCGTTACAAAAAGCCAACGATTTTCGTCTTCACCCACGAATTGGGTGGCAGCAAACCTGGGCTTACATGGGAACGAACTATTGGTGGGGCTGTGGCAACAATACATGCCAGTCATGCTGGTTGCCGCGTCTCTAAGATGTGCTGCAGTTTGCTACTAGGCACTCTACGGATGTGCGTTTTGGGCTTCCACCATAAGGGTGCATGCGCGCTTGTGGGAATCTGTGTCTAGATTTATCTGGGCCACATGGTTTTGCTGTTTTGCGGGATTCCTCCACTGAGTTGATTCAAAAATGCCGTCGCCCGGTTGGAAGATGTGCTGCCAACCCAGGTTAGACCGTACACAACCGTCTGTAATGATACAAGGTATTTGGTGTTTGCTGCTAATGGAAGCCTGGTGTTCAAAAGGCGTTCATATGATTCCATTTCTACCTCGCAAATGCTTTTGCCAGCGTAGATAAGAAAAGGGTCTTGCGCGGCTGGGGGGGGACTCATTGGTTCTGGGGGTCCCTTTGGACGCATGCTGCAGGTCTAGGAAAGCAAAGCCGTGCCAGCATACAGTCTACCCACCGTAAAGGTTTTGGTGAAGGATTTGTAAACCAGAGACATAGCCACATTGTACATATATGATTGTACATATAAAAATGACTGGCGGATTCACAAGGGGTGCCTGCATCATGGCCAACACTGTATCGTGAAGCAAGAAGCAGGAAGTGCGATGATCCCCGGCACAATGTAAAGCACGCGAATTTGTTGCGGTATATTGGATGCGTGGGCCGATTTTACACGGCACTTATCGGATACTCTAGCAGGTGGAACGTAGTGTTTCGCTGGCTAACAGAAGCATGCTTTGAGCATAGCGGCGCAAATTGGTGTTTGAGGCTTGGTAGTAATTGGGCTGGTCCAAGTAGTCCGTTACTCGCTGCTGTTCTTGCATCTGTGGGGAGGTATCCGGCTACTGCGGTTAGCGAAGCAGATCTGCATGGTATACTTCACCACAGCTTTGGGTGTCTTGGCTGCCGGACCGCATGAATAATTGGGTACGAGTGTTTGGAGATTCAGGGGTGACACAGGTAGAAGGACGCAAATTCTTGAGCGTGCTCATGGCCAGGTTGCCTGCTTCGTGCGCGCTTCATAAACTTCCGGTAATCCTTTGATGGTCAAGTAGTATAAAGATCGCGTGCCCATTTGCAACAATTCAAGCACGCACGATGTCTCAGCTAGAAAGAGTTATCTCCGACACACCACTGAATTCCAGGATGTGCGTCTCCAGCAGATCGATTATTGGGGTGCCGCCTCACTGGCCTAAGAGATGTTTTGCGAAGAGCTGGAGACTCCAATCTTCAAGTGCAATCTTCTTGAAGTGTTAGAAGCGGAAACTATCACTGCCTGCAATGGAAATGATTGATGGCGGCACTGCTAGCAGCGGCCACGTTTGAGGCATTTTTGGTGTTTGTCGCGTGGCGTTTCCGAGACTGAGGAAACAGTGCACAATGGAGTGCTCGTTGCGCAAAGGCAGGAGTTCTTTGTGGGATGGGGTAGCCATGCTTCTGAGATATTTGGGTGCTAAGGCTCTTTACATGAATGGGGAGATGCATGCGGGTTACAACCGTTGCACTAGGAGGTTGACATCGACAGGCTAGCGTGGCGCCGTCCTGAATCCATCGTCCCTCAGCCCAACAACGACAGTTGATGCGGCACCTTTTCAAGCACTCGATGGTGTTCCGCTTTCACAGTTTGCATCCAGGCAAAGGAAAGGCTTGAGCCGTGCATTGAAGCTCGTTGACACAGCACGCAGTGCCTTTGTGCCTAACGTTTGCATGCAGCAAGAGAAAGGAAAAGGAAGTTTGCACGCATCTGAGAACACGCGTTTGCGTGAGCAGGAAGCAGCAGGTGCCCACGCTTGCCAGCATTGTTTGTCATAGGTGATCCGCTGGAGGGTGGGCTGCTTGGAGCAGGGAAAAGCGCACGAGCAGCAGCTTTGCAGGCTTTGCGGGGGAAACTAATTGAGCCACTACCAGCAATGATTTGGGCCTCAGATCAGTTTACTTGTGTTGGATGATGCATCGTAGCATTGTGAAAAGGCGGTGCGTCTTTTACTTAGAGCCTGAGGCAAGGAATGGGTAGAGAAACGCTTTGCAAGAAAAACAACCCCAGCACGAAGGTTACCAAGCACGGCTTCTGCATGCGGTTTTGGAGGCCCTGCGCAGCAACGCTATTTGACATTCGCGCATTCAGTAGTGCAGGCTGCACTACTGAATGCGCGAATGTCAAATAGCCCTACTGTAGGGGAGCTATTGAAAAGCGCAAATGTTTGCTGTCTACGTGCTGCAGAGGCAACCACTGGCAGCATCATGGTCGGATGACTGGTATCTTTCTTGGAGATGCTGAGCTGAAAATTTGTCTTCCGCTCTTTCGTTCACACCTTGCAAGAGTACGAATTATGTCGAGCTTGCGGCATATGCGCGTGAAGTGGAGAGTGAAGTGCACATCTCCTCACAGCAGTGCAAGGAAGACGTCGCAGCAAGTGCGTTGTCTCTTGGGATAGGTAGCCAGGGTCCTCCTTGTGCTCTGCATGGCGCGCGTTTGGCTCTGAGTAGTAAATTCAGTTTTCCAGTACTGCAGAGATACTCGGCGAAAAGACGGGCATTGCATTCCTGTAGAACCTTTTTGAACGCAGTGGCTAGCAACGCGCATGGTGGATCAAGGCTGGCAATAGCTTGAACACGCACGAAGGGAGGTTTGGCGACCGGCTGCGCTTTTAGCCCCCCGGCTACCGTGCAGACTCCGCACATGCTAATGCGTGTCAGTGGGAGTGTGTCAGGTATTGGCGTCCGGCAGTGGTGAGCCGCAAGAAGATGTCGAGGGTGCTGTGAGCCGCGCCTTACACCTGGTTGCCTGTGTGGCTGTGAGATGGTATTTGGGTGTGTTGGCCAACGCGCCAACATCATGAGCGGCTTTCGGAAGTTAAAGAAGAACAACTGTGAAATGATGAGCTGGCTGTCCCGCCAGCTTCCGAATAGCATGTTGTGGTTGCCTTGAGCGCGCTCGTTTCAAGAGTATCGAAGACGTGTATGAGCTGTCACGGGTTCTCAGCCACGCAGCAAGACAAGCGGCAGTACTTTGCGGATTTGTGACACTAGGCGCGTGTCCAAAAGCTGTTTAGGTCGATCACTGCCCTTTCGTGCGAGTGTTCACGGGTGTGTTCTAGCAGGCTCATGTGCTTGTGCGGTGGCGAAGGGAGGGAGTGTACGACTGGCTGGTCCCACGGTAGCTTGCATAGCTCTAGGGTACACGGCCATACAGAAGGTATGTAGAAATGCACGATGAAGCAAAGTTGAGTGGTTGACGCCGTACTGGCGCTGGCGGCTGTGCCGTTGTGATTCCC
>NW_013548909.1:0-4869 GCF_000499425.1 Eimeria acervulina | reverse complement strand
TATATATATATATATATATATACATACATATATATACATATCTATATTGATATATGTATATAATATATATATATATATATATATACATATATAGAGAGGGAGGGAGGGAGAATGAGAGAAGAAGAAATGAATGTTTGCTTAGCGATTTATTAATAATTTAAATGCATGCGAAGAACAGCCGTTCATATGTATACACATATATATACTTATATATATATGCATATATATATACATATATATAGAGAGAGAGAGAGAGACATAGACAGAGACAGAAGAATAAGAGTTTGTTTACCTATTAACGAGTTTAAATGCATGCGAAGAGTAGCCGTTCATATGTCTATATCCATCTGGAGTGCCTCTATCAGAAAAAAGAATTGTAGTTTGATGAAGGGACTCGGGAGAAAGAGAAAAGAAGCCCCACATCATATCATTATTTTTAAGGTTTGTTTGAGGGTCTCTTTTCTGTGTATGTATGAAATCAACAAATTTTAGGGGGTCTCTAACAAAGAAGACGGGGGTATTATTACAGACCATATCATATATCCCTTCTCTTGAGTAAAACTTTATCGCGAAGCCGCGAGGGTCACGGGCTGTATCTGCACTGCCTCTCTCTCCTCCTACCGTTGAGAACCTTACAAATACTTCTGTCTTCAGTCCTATCTCTTTAAATATATCAGCCTTGCAGTATCTACACAAACAAATATCAGCAATTCTATCTTATTAACATCATCAATTATATCTTCACCCTTTCTTCTAACAAGAACAAAACCCTCTACCCTTTATACCCCTTCTACAGCATTGCTCCATGTGCTAGGGTTTAGGGTTTAGGGTTTAGGGTTTGTTTGCTAATTTATTTATTTATTTTATTTCGTTTTAGCTTCAGGCACTGCTCAGTATGCTTATCAATTGTAGCTTATATTTAACCCTAAAAACCCTGAACCCTAAACCCTAAACCCTAAACCCTAAACCACAAACCCTAAACCCTAAACCACAAACCCTAAACCCTAAACCCTTGCTGACTGTGTAATATCGTCTGTGACTTCAAAATAGCCGTGGGCCCCCGCGCCTTTTGCATGCACAACCCTTTCCTGTAAATATAAAGCAAAAGAAGAGCTGTGGTGTACATACACCTCAAGTTTTATTATCTTTGTCTTTATACTCTAGTTTTATTATCTTTGCGTTTATACGTAAAGTTGAGGTGTACGTACACCGCAAATGTATGTAAAAATAATATCTAAGAGATGCCAGTAATAATACTTCCTTATAGAAAGGAGACAGAAGAAAGGAGACAGTAAAAAGTAAACAGCAAAAAGGAGACAGTAAAAAGAAGACAGTAAAAAGGAGACAGTAATAAGGAGACAGAAGAGAGAGAAGAAAAGAGACAGAAGAAAGGAGACAGAGGAGACACAAGAAAGGAGACAGATAAAAGGAGACAGAAGAAAGGAGACAGAAGAGACACAAGAAACGAGACAGATAAAAGGAGACAGAAGAAAGGAGACAGAAGAGACACAAGAAAGGAGACAGATAAAAGGAGACAGATAAAAGGAGACAGAAGAGACACAAGAAAGGAGACAGATAAAAGGAGACAAAAGAGAGGAGACAGAAGAGACACAAGAAAGGAGACACAAGTAAGAGGAAGAGAGACAGCAACAAAGAGAAAGGAGACAGTAAAAAGGAGACAGAAGAAAGCAAACAACAACAAAGAGAAAGGAGACAGTAAAAAGGAGAGAAGAGAGACAAACCCCAAACAACACGCACAGACAAAAAGGGTTTTGTGTTTAAAGAGATAAACAGATGAAGGAAGAAAGCATGAAGCATACAACGGGCAATGAGGGTTTAGGGTTTAGGGTTTAGGGTTTAGGGTTTAGGGTTTAGAGGTACGGGGATGCGCTCTCTGTTGAAGTGAGCCAATTTATCCAGCAGATGAAAATCCGAGAGGAGCTGCGCACAGACAAACCCTAAACCCTAAACCCTAAACCCTAGACACTAAGCCGTACACCCTAAACCCTAAACCCTAAACCCTAAACCCTAAACCCTAGACACTAAGCCGTATACCCTAAACCCTAAACCCAAAGCCGTAGACAGGACACCATCACCCGCTAACTCTACACGCTCTGCCTTCGAAAACCCTAAACCCTAAACCCTAAACCCTAAACCCTAAACCCTAATCTTACCACTGGACCATAGGGCCCCGCTGTTAGGGAGTTGTTATCGTCTGCAACGGGGGCCCCCGTTGAAGTGGTCATCTTAGGTGGACCTGAGCCCTCCATTGTGCTGCAGCAGCAGCAGCAGCAGCGGCAGCAGCAAAAGAGAAAAGACACATCATAACAGCTGCAGCGGGAGCAACAATAGCAGAAGCAGCAGCAGCAGCAACAGATGCTGCTGCAGCTGCTGCAACAAACACACACTTCAACAGTAGAAGATGCTCCACATAGTCGGAAAGCAAACAAAAGCAGCACCAGCACCAGCAGCAGCAGCAGCAGCAGCAGCAGCATAGACCAGCAGCAGCCGCAGCAGCAGGTGCTGCACACAGAAGTATTACTCGATGAATATACACAGGACAACTCTACCTAAAGTTATTTGTTTTTAAAGATAAATAGACAATGAATTTAATTAAAAGAGAAGCAGAAGAAGACAAAGAAACGAGAGCTTCTCTCTTCTGTGCAAACTCGATAGGTGTATATACACTACAAATTATGCGACGGTGTCTCTTGAGGTCTCACTTTAATATAGACAAAAGAAATGCACGTATAAAGAAATAATAAGTAGAATATAAACAACGAAGCACAACTTTGTATATTATTATTAACACCTTTCCTGTCTGCTGCTGTTGCTGCTCCTGCTGCTCCTGCTGCTGCTCCTGCTCCTGCTGCTGTCGTACGCCGAGGGGCCCCAGTTGCTGCTGCTGCAGTTGCTGCGGCAGCAGAAGCAGCAAAAAACAACTCAGTATCTTCGTATTAAGTCGATTTAATGAATTAAATGTATTAATTATATTCAAAATAAATAAATTTCATCGGTAATAACACAAAAAGATGCCGCACACGATATACACCCGAAGAGATGGCTGCATATACACTCGGGCAGGCACGGGGAGCAAGGTGGTGCGAAGGGATGTACTATATTTTTCTGCTTTGTTTGATTTAATTGAAATAAATAGATTATTTAATTATAAATACAAAGAATTACCTTTATTCTTATCTAATATCATACATTAATGTAGAGTTTCACCACCCGTGCTGCAGCAGTTGCTGCTGGAGCGGTTGCTGCTGCTGCTCGGACCAATGGCTGCTGCTGCTGCTGCTGCTTCATTAGAGTTTGTAGCTCTTATTTTATTTTATTTTATTTCATTGTTAAGAGTTTATTAACAAATTTAATTGGTGGTTCATTGTCCTGCTGGCGGCTTGTGCTGCTGCTGCCTTTGCTCAGGTGTACGTGCACCCGGGCACCAGCAGCAGCAGCAGCAGCAGCAGCGGCAGCAGCAGCAGCAACAGGAGGAGCAACATAGGAGAGTATTTTTGGGTTTTGTTTGTCAAGATTAGTTGCATTTGAATGCATTTGGAGTTTTATTTTTTATTTATAACTACTAAGAATTTGTTTGATCTCCTTCTGCTTATTGCGTATACCAGTGTGTGCACGTGCAGCAGCAGCCTCAGCAGCAGCAGCCCTTCTTCTTGCCTCCTTTTTTTCTTCTCTGTTTAAGGAACTCCAGAGGTTTTTACTTCTGGCGGTGGAGCAGCAGCAGCAGCAGCAGCAGCAGCGGTAGCAGCAGCAACCGCAGCACCAGCAGCAGCAGCAACAGCAGCAGTACCATCAGCCACAGCAACAGTTTTCAACCTCATCGGCTCTAATCTCCGTTAATTAATAATCCATATATAAATTTGTTTGTCTCTTTATTGTCTATTAGCATATAATGGGTTGTACACAATCTTCTGCTGCTACTGCTGCTGCACCACCTCCCTCATCAGCAGCAGCAAAAAACGGATCCGCCTCCCCTTCAGCAGCAGCAGCAGCAGCAGCAGCAGCAGCAGAATCCCCTCGCCTTCTTTCTCCATCACCAAAGGCCCCCCATTCTCCTACACCTAATGATCGACCCCCCTCAAGGGGCCCCCCTGGGGGCCCCTCTGGGGGCCCCTCTGGGGGCCCCCCTGGGAGTCCCTCTGGGGGCCCCCCTGGGAGTCCCTCTGGGGGGCCCCCTGGGGGCCCCCTTGGTGAGGGTATTGGTATGATGGGTGGTGTGGATGTAGTGGGTACTGACTGTGTACCTCCTCCCGGAGGAAGAGATGAAGAAGTGCTTCGAATAGGCAAAGCGCCCCCAACTTTGATGAATATAAACGGCGAAGCAGTTGGAGGCGGAAGGATAAAGAGAGAGAAAGTTGTTTTAGAAGGAGGGGCTGTATATGAAGGCACGTGGAAAGTAAGGGGGCTTTTTTATTTTCTTTCTCTATCTTTCTAGGGTTTAGGGTTTAGGGTTTAGGGTTTATAACTTATTGTTTGTTGTTTATTGTTTATGATCTATTCTTTATTGTTTATTGTTTAGGCTTTATTTTTTATTTTGTATTGTTTAGGGTTTATTGTGCATTGTTTAGGGTTTAGGGTTTAGGGTTTAGGGTTTAGGGTTTAGGGTTTAGGGTTAAGGGTTTAGGGTTTAGGGTTCATTGTTTATAGCCTATTGTTTATTGTGTATTATTTATTGTTTATTGTTTATTTTGTATTCGTTATTCTTTACTGTTTAGGGCTTATTGTTTATTGTGCATTGTTTATTGTGTATTGTTTATTGTTTAGGGTTTAGGGTTTATTGTTTAGGGCTTAGGGTTTAGGGTTTAGGGTTTAGGGTTTAGGGTTTAGGGTTTGGGTGTGTGTGCAGGATTG
>NW_013548910.1:0-4672 GCF_000499425.1 Eimeria acervulina | reverse complement strand
AATGCATGTATACGTCTACGTATACATACGTTTGTATATATATATATATATATATATATATATACATATATACATATATACATATATATATGAATATACAATATACATATAAAGATATACAGCTAGTTTAATTTGTTTGTTTATTTTGTTTATCTCTTTCTCTGTGTCTCTTCTTCGGGCTGTCTGCACGACGCATTATAATAAATTTATTATTATTTTTTAGTTTTTGTTTGCTTCATCTCCTCAGCATTTAGAGCAAAACAAATAAACAAACAAAAACAAAAAAATAATTACATAAAGTCTTCGTCGTCGTCGTAGTCTTCCTCGTCATCCTGCAAGTACACCCCAAACAAAAACAAAAAATAAATATAAATATAAATATAAATATATATATAAATATATATATATATATATGTATCGACATATATATATACTCATGAATATATATCTAAACTATATATCCTACACCTTAAAACCCTAAACCCCCTAAACCCTAAACCCTAAACCCTAAACCCTAAAGCCTAAACCCTAAACCCTAAAGCCTAAACCCTGACCTGGGAGTCTCCACCGTAAACGACATCGAGCTCTTCTTTGTAATTTCTGCACTGAGAGCCGATGTCATTTGGCTTTTTCTTTTTAGTTGCGAGCAGCCGCTCTGCTTTTTCTTTTTCAGATATTGTTGCTGCTAACTTCTGCTGCAGCGAACGCAAGTCCTGCAGCAAACAAACAAAGATATAATAAATGATTAAAGAAGAATATATAAATCAAATTATAAATATATAATATATATATATAATGTATTTATATATATATATATATTATGCATATAAACACTAAACAAACATTAATCTACGCAACAGCAGCAGCATTAATACTTTAAGCAAGAGAAGCAGCACCACAAGCAGCCGCAGAAGCAGCATCACAAGCAACAGCACGAGCACTAGCAGCAGCAGCACAAGCAGCAGCAGCAGCAGCAGCAGCAGCAGCAGCAGCAGCAGCAGGGCTGACTTTGAGATCCATTTTGGGGGAGCATTCTTTCAGCAGCAAATCCAACAGCCGCAGCCAAGCCGGGCTCTTTGCCTGCAGCAGCAAGCAGCAAATACGAAGTGCACACATACCCTCAGCTACTTAGCTAGCTAGCTAGCTAAACAGCTAGCTATTAAGCTAGTCAGCTGTGGGTATAGCTAGCTGTTGAATAAACTAACTACCTCTGCCGCTCGCCAGCTCTAGAATCACCTAACTAGCTCGACAGCTAGCTAGCCAACCACCTAGCTAGCTAACTAGCTAGTTACCTGCCCACCTAACTAGCTAACTAACTAGCTAGCTAGCTAGCTAGCTAGCTAACTAGCTAGCCAACTCGCTAGCTAGCTAACCAGCTAGCTACCTAACTAGCCAGCCACCTACCCACCAAAAATAGCTAACTAGCTAACCAGCTAGCTAGCTAGCTAGCTAGCTAGCTAGCTGTTGATTGTCTGATTTGCTTACTGGGCTGTCTAATATTTTGGTGGAGATGCGCTCCACGAAGCGCTCGCAGTCTTTGAAAGTTTTTAATTCAAAGCCGTCGAAGACATCAGCGGAAGTCGCTGAAGAAATATAAAGCAACCCTAAACCCTAAACCCTAAACCCTAAACCCTAAACCCTTAACTCTTTAAAACATTGTACTTCACTGTTTTGTAATTATATTTATACTGTTTTATTATTATAGTTTATATAGATATATATAATATATATAATATATATATATATATAATGAGTGTATATAATATATATTATATACAACGAATTAAACATATAAATATGTATATATTTGTAATAATAATTTTGATGAAGAAACATAAAAACGAGCGTCTATATGAATATACAGACAAGTTAAAATATATATATATGTATATAAATATATAAATATATAAATATACAAATATGTATATATATATGTATATATATGTACATATAAATATATATACATATATAATAATAAATAAAATCAAAACGAGTCGTGCACATAAGTATACAGATAAATACGCAAATATATACACGCATATATACATACAAATATAAAATATATATAAAATAAAGAACATATATAATATATAATATATATAATATATCAAATATAATATGTTAAATATAATATATATTATATAATAGATTAAATATAATATATTAAATATAATATATATTATATAATAGATTAAATATAATATATTACATGTCTAACCTGTTATTGTTTTTGCAGTTTTTGCTGCGGTGGTTGTCTTCGGGGCTACTTCAACTTTTTGTGTATTTGTTTGCGGGCGCTCGCAACCCGCAAACAAGTCATCCATTAATCGCTTTTCTGCTTCTTCTGTTAACCTGCAGCAGCAGCAGCAGCAGCAGCAGCAATAGGAGTTGCAGCAGGAAGTGCGGAAGCAGGAGTAGTAGCAGTGGAAGCAGCAGAAACAACAACAGCAGCAGCAGCAGAAGTAGCAGAAGAACCAACAGCAGCAGCAGCAACACAGCCACTTGCAACGGCAGCATCAGCAGCAGCAGCACAGGCAGCAGAACCAGCAGCAGCAGCAGCAGCAGCAGCAGACGCACATCTGTCTCCTTCGCCGCTCTTCCATTGGGTCATTCAGCTCCACCTCCTGCTGCTGCTGCTGCTGCTTCTGCTTCTGCTGCTGCTGCGCTGGGCTCTTCTTCGCCGACTTATCAAGCCCAGTAGCAGCTTCCGGGGAGCAAGGAGGGGTTGCTGCTGCACAAACGCCAGCAGCACTGAAAAAAAAAGTAGACGTAGACCACAGCAGCAAGCAGCAGCAGCAGCAAAAGCAGCAGCAGCAGCAGCAGCAGCAACAGCAGCAAATGTAGACAGCTCACGCTCCTCCAGCTCATCGAGCAGGTCCTCCCAAGTGTCTGCAACGGCTGCACAAAACAACGCACAGCAACAACACCAGCAGCAGTAGCAGCAGCAGCAGCAGCAGCAGCAGCAGCGAGAGGAGGGAGATGAACGAAGCCTCAGCGTGTTGCTGCACCTCGCCACCGTAATCCACAACTCGAACGCAAACAAACTAAAAAAAGAGAAAATTTCATCACCAGGCGATTGAAGAAAGAAGAAGAGTTGTGAGTAGCTGCAGCTACACAGCAGCAGCATCAGCCGCAGCAGGAGCAGCAGCAATACACTTAAATAAACTTAAAATGCAAAGAAAACCGCGAAAATTGTAATTTATTCTCCTTACCCATTTTTGCAGAGAAGAAGATGCAGCGGCACTCGGTGCAGCAGAAATCGGGCGTGGTTGCTGTGAATGTTGAGGGTTTTTAATGCTTTTTTAAGTGTAATCGATAAAGAATTTAATTGAATTCAATTGAAGAAAGAGAATTGCGAAAAAAAGAAGGATAGTATACACACAAATGGCTGTAGGTCGCAGCAGCTTCAGCACGATGAAAGGCGCCTGCGGAAGAGCGGCGATTGCGGTGTACAGACAGCTGAAGAATAGCAGAGAAAATAGAGTTTTAAAGAAGATATATTCACTTATTTCATTATAAATCTCTTTAGAACAACCTTTTATCCTTCCGAAACAACAAGTATTTAGCTTTATTCACCGGTTTCTCACGATTGATGCAGCCGCATGCAAGGGGCTGAGTGTGGGCGGCTGCGGCTTTGTAAAGGAGATAAATTTGTTTGAATTTCGCTAAATATATTGATAAAAATAATAATAAACATTATTTTCATACATTTTCTCTTTCTTTCCGCCGGTACATCTTTAATAAGCTGCATAGACACCGCAGCGCATCGGCAGCAGCTGCCTGAGTGGAGAGCTGTTTCTGCAAAACCTTCATCTGTTTTGTGGTTTTGTTTGAATAATTGAGTAAAATAATATTTTAGTCTTTTATTCTTCATTTTCTCTCTTTTCTCCCTTGATCTTTGCAATAAACAGCTCAGACCCCTCTCGCGCATACACCAACCGCTGTTCTCATTTTCTGGGTTTAATAAATAGGGTTTAGGGTTTAGGGTTTAGGGTTTGGGGTTTAGGAGGATGGAGCTACTGGTGCTAGACTATAAGATAGGGACATGGGTGATGTTCCCTATTGTTTTAATGGTTTTACTATGCACATTGCTTCGACAGAAACTTGCAGATACAAACCCAAAGACAGACACGCAGCCTGATATGCAGCAGCAGTTTGTGTCGTAAGCTTTCTTCTTCTTTGTTTTTTCTATGATTCTTACTCAAATATTATTCACGAAAGAAAAAGAAATTCTTCTGTCTGCTCTCTTCTCTATATTTGTTTTGATTGTCTTGCGGTGAAGGGTCCTTGGCTTTCTTTTATTTGTCTTTGTTTGTTTTTGCTTCTTTTTGTTTGTTTTGTTTGTGCTTGTTTGCTTGTGTTTGTTTGTCTGTGGTTGTTTGTTTTTGTTTGTCTTTGTATTTGTTTGTCTTTGCTTGTTTTTCTTCATTCGCATTTGTTTGTCTTTGTTTGTCTTTGTTTGTCTCAGTTTGTCTTTGTTTGTCTGTCTTTGTTTGTTTGTCTTTGTTTGTATTTCTTCTTCTCTTCGTTTTTATTTATTTGTTTGTATTTTCTTCTCTTTATTTATTTCTCTTGGTTCTCCTTTCGTTTTTTTATATTTGTGTATTTATATTTATATTATATTATATTATATTATATTATATTATATTATATTATATTATATTATATTATA
>NW_013548911.1:0-5112 GCF_000499425.1 Eimeria acervulina | reverse complement strand
TTATGGAGTCCCAGAGATGCCCAATCAGAGTGTTCCAGAAGCACTGTTGTTGCGAGTCATGAGCAAAGCGAAATGGAGTGGCAAAACGGGAGGCAGGGGTGTGCAATTGTGATGTGATGGTTATACCGGGGCGTCAGGTTTGGGAAACCAGGAAACAGAGAGACTGGGCTTTGATCCTGAAAAGGTGAAGTGTTTTCTTGTGCACGGCGAACTCCTACAAAAGGGGCCTCCCGTGTTTTCAGTTGGAGTCTACCACAAGTCGTAATAAACGATTGATCGCCCACATGTCGGAGGACATGTTCCACCCTGAGTGGATCTTTCTATAGAAAGCCCAATGAGGAAAATGCGTAAGACTTTGTATAGAAAGTACTGTTGTAGGTTGTTTATTAACGCTCGCGATACAATTCCCCGTGAACTATGGCGTGCCCTCTCGGTTCACCTGCATCTGCGCTCTATCGGAAATCGCGCTTTAATTACGTTTCTTGGTCCTCTGCCCCCAAATTACTGAACACGAAAATGAGCCTGCGCCTTCAGAAATCGCTGGTTGTTTTAACACTGTGGGCAGTGGAATTGGAAATGCTGTGTCTCCTTCATGAGTGCGAAGCCACTAGTTTTCCGGGTGTTTACCTAAAAAATCGTGGTACTACTGCGAACCATTGTCTCTCAGGCACTTATATCGGGCCAGGCCAGTGTACGGCTCGCTCCAAAGTCTAACTGAAACCGCAAGCAATAACTGTTTGAGTGCTTGACGTGCTAGTCGCCACCGGAGAATAGGTATCGGTTGGTTGCTCCCAACAAAAAAACCGCAAAGAAAGTATGTGGTATCACTGAATTGAGCGCTTCAATCCCTCTTCACTGCTGAATTTGTACAAAACCCAACCTACCGAGGAGGTTGCAGAATACTGGCATTTACCGTCGTGGAGTGGAGCCGCCTTTTTTACGTTAGTGGCAGATAAATATCATTTCAACATATCTACTGCAGGCTGGCGTTATCCTGCTGTTTATTGCGTCGTCTTATCGCGAGAAAAGATTTCTCCGGGAGCCACAGTGCTGAAATTCACCCTGCCTGGACAGCCTGGGGTAAAGCCACATAGTTGCCCGGCATAAAAGCACCCCTATGGACCAGTTACTGCTCTCACCGAATTCGTTACATTCTTCTCTAGTGAATGTTCCCACGATCGCCGTGCATTCCTTCGGAACTCTTTTTGTTGGACAGCGCCACAGTTGAGGAAGAGAAGGCAGCAACTTATAAGGAGTTGTTACCCATCTAGCCTCACAGCGCGCTTCGCTTATTCAATATTAAAGCAGACAAATAATTTCCTTGCTTATCAAATGGACGAGCATGCGACTTCTAACAATATTCCCCCGACTACCTATGAAAGTTTGGAAGGAGTCGTTGACGGAGCAAAAAGGCGCGCGGACCAGATTTGGGCAGTTAAAAAGCCAGCAGAGTGCGACACAAAGACGGCTTGGAGATGTAATGCTGTAGAAACAAACGATGCAAAGGTTGGGCTCGCCTACACCTGAGAAACGAATATCGAATCGCAAACTTGAATTGCCCATGTAGATTGTAAGCTAGCGCTACATGTGAAGAAAGAGTTAAATGCTGCATGGCACGTGCAAAATCCATCACCCGACCATGCTTGCGATGCATCCGCCTTACGGCACTGGAAGTAAAGCCTCGCATTTTAAGGTGATTGAATGGGTAGTGCGAGCAGTCAATGCATGCCAAATAAGGTGCTAGCAGGTGGATTGCAACTCCCAAAAAACGCTCATGCTGTTGCGTTTACACGCAATCTCTAAGGTAGTCTTTACGATTGGCGAATCCACAATCTCAGAGTCATCAGTGCCCAGTCATACTGTTCCACGAGGTAATATATTCTCCGCTACTCCATCCCTAGAAGCGGAAAAGAGCCCTAACGCACTTCTTCACATCGTCGAATGCTCAGTACGTTGCGGGTCACCAACATTGCTGGCGACCGTATTGCTTTCCATTAATCGATTAAATTTGTCACTTATATAATCTTAGTTTGTCTTTCAACTGACATTTCCCATTGATGAGATTCGCGGGGCTACACAGCAGCGCTCTTCACTGCAGTTTACACTGTGGGGTGTTTGGGACTGGCCAGCATACTAGCGCTGCTGGTCTAACAGGTTGGTTCTCTTGTCTGGCATGGCTAAAAGGGGTTGCCTTGTTTGTTTTCCCCGTTACTTTCATCATTTCCTTTAATTCCCGCAACCCTCCCCTTTCTTCCTTTACCTCCTTTCTCTTGTCAGGCCGGTTAATTGTAGTGCGCTGCACTACATTTGGGATTTGACCTCCAACCGAGCTAAAACAGGTTCCGCGAGAGTATTGCTACTGAGTGAGTGCTCTGCTCAATTAATTTTAGCCTTTCACCATTGCGTTAAGACGCAAAGAGAAACTTGTGTTGTGTATACCTGTGTGTTGTCCAAACGACGTTGTGCCGTGCGGGTAGCGCGATTTACATGCAAGTGCAGGGGCGGCACATCTGTTCATATGTAAGCCCACATCGGCGCAGCGCATAGCTTTTTGACGGTGTAAATCTCGTCATAAACAACGAACGAATGGGCCAGAACAGGCAAAAAGTAACAAGGGAAGCGCCCCTCATATGCACGAGAGAAACTCAAAGCATCAGCCCCCGGTGGCGCAGTTTAGAAGACCTTGCAAGAGCAGAATCCATCGGACCTTCGTCTCACCGAAACGCGCGCACGTCGGGAAGTACTTTTCTTACTTCTACTGACGATGCTTCCACTGTAGTCAGCGGGTTGTAGCACCGCTAAACACATTTTCATCTCTTTTCAAAGCGCAGCTCGTCTCTCTAAATTTGCTCTCGGCAGGTTTACAGAAAGAATCCTTTTGGAAACACTGTGGCCTCTTGAGAAAGAACTGCATGTGTAACGAGGTCGGGCTGCCTTATCCGAGGACGTTGTGAGTTGCAGTCAAAACGGAAGAAATAACGTAGGAGCTCGTAAAATGCAACTAACCTCCCCTGTGGTTCACAGACGCGCTGGGTAAGGTGGCATACTGGCCTGAGGCTGGGGGAGAGGAGACGGCCTGAACTGAGCTGCAACTCACCTTGCTGGAACTAGTGCTGCAGGGTAGGCCCACCAGAAAGCACAATGGAGCCCACTTGGTTGCATGCACAAAGACTATACAACACTTGCTTGGCCGTTGGTCGGGGCAGCCTGCACAAGCAACGCTGCATATGCCCCTTTTGTCTCAAGCAGCACAAGCCGTCCTGTGCCTGATTGCCCCTAAGGAAGTAAGGAAGCAAAACTAAAAGGGAAGGGGGGGAGAATACCTATTGGAAATGACGTATTGATATGCGACTGCCGTTGCCAACTCACGACTTGTTTCGGTGAATTAGCGAAGTGGGATTGCCACTAGTCCGGTAAGGAATTCTGTGCCGCTCAAGTGGGTTGGGGGCCGCTTTTGGACGCGGGCACTTCAACCCACTGAAACATTTACAGTGAGCTGCTGCCACCGGGCAACATCAGTGAGAGCGTGTGCTGGGGTTGGCCCAGCCCTAAACGGCGTGACCCAGCCCCAAAATGTGGAAAAAAACGAGTGCTGTTGAAGCGGTGCCAAGCTAGCTGTAGGTAAACGCAAGAATGCGGATCAATGCAGGGCAGTGGTGTGCACCGTAAACTGCATAGTTAAGGAAAATGTGGGAGCCTCGGGGCCGGTAACAGTGTAGGAGAGTCCGAATGGTTGGACAAGGCCAAAGGCTAAGCAGTTTAGTGCATATTCACGCGTGCAGTCGCTTTGTGTTGAATTTGTGTGAGCACGTAGACGCTCTCTGAAATACTTTGCAGTAGTGATCTTAAGAAACTACATGCCTAGGGACTTCTGTCTCCTAGTAATTGATTCATAATATTCGTGTCTTCGGTGGCATCTGCAACTCGATGTACTTCTGGAGAGTATGCTAGTCTCCTGTCGTTCCTGCTCTCAATAACGTTAGTGCCGCTTTACGGGGAGAGTTCAGGGAAACTTCGAAGGTTCCTTAGACCATTTTAGAAAGCCAGCATTAGGAGAAAAAAGACGCCTCCAAGTTGAGGATAAGCCGGCGACGAAACCAACGCGTTAAAGCGAGAACGAACAGCAAAGAGCCCTATCCACCACTCGACGAACATGTTCAGCTGTTCGCCCCACTGCGAGCTTCTAAGGTCGTGCGAATACACTAAAACCAAGCTGCCTCGGTTGGAAGTGAGTGGTTGTTGCTGATTGCTTGCCTGGCATTCTTGCATCTTTTCCATATATTTCCGAGCTGCTGCTGGCTGTGTTTGGTGGCCGGAAGTCGCGGGCTTCCTGGGCTGGCTTCCACCAGCCAACTCAAACCGCGGGTCATACAAGCCGCTTCGTTGTACAGCAGAGTTGCCGGAAAGGGACGTGTCGGAGAGTGCACTGTTATATTATATACCCATTCCGCAAAGGGAAGGAAGTCAAGCCACTTTGATAAATTTTTCTTGCCAACGTTTTGCCAGCCTGCAGTTAGTGCGTTCTGTTTGAAAGTATACCTCGTGGTGGTTCGCGGTGGTCCAGGTATTTTGGGCATTCAGGCACCCCAAAGACTCGTTCCAGAAGACGTCAACGAAATTTGGCTCCCGGTGAGTAATGATCCTTCTCGGGAAAGCATAGAGTTTCTGTAGTGCACAAGCACTACAATGGAGCTTTGGTGTGGCCTCCGGAGGCCTTAAATCAGCAAAAGGAACGAATACTGTAGAATAGTCCAGGGATTAGGACAGTTTTAGATAGAAAAGCAGCTTCATAGGATCAGAGTGGTCGCCAGCCGGCACCAGCTTGGGGGTGGATGCGAGGCTGTTGCTGTGACCCTGGCCCACGCCCTCGGCGAGGGTCGGGCATCAGTTCTATTATTCTGGTCTTTCTTTCCGAAGAATAACAGGAATTCGATCGTACATTTGGTTGCTAATTGCGTTTATTAGTGGTTGCAGCGAGAATCATAGATTTTGGTGTCTGGATATAGTGTGTGCACCTATTCAGTCTACCTAGGGATCTATCGTAGTGAGAGCGTAGGCCCTTTGTGCACTACAGTTTCCGATCACTAGTGAATCGTTGGGCCTCTCCATCGA
>NW_013548912.1:0-4314 GCF_000499425.1 Eimeria acervulina | reverse complement strand
GATTAAAAGGAGACAGACAGATTATTACAGAGGAGACAGACAAGTCGTTAAAAGGAGACAGACAGTTTATTAAAAAGGAGACAGACAATTTATTACAGATAGCTTATTAAAAAGGAGACAGACAGTTTATTTAAAGGAGACAGATAGTTTATTAAAAAGGAGATAGACACCGCATTAAAAGGAGACAGACAATTTATTAAAAGGAGACAGACAGACAATTTATTAAAAGGAGACAGATAGTTTATTAAAAGGAGACAGACAGTTTATTAAAAGGAGACACTTTAAAAGGAGATGTTTTTCTATCTTTGTTTGTTAGTTTGTTACACCACATATTTGTTTTTAATTTTTTAAGTAAGTATATTTATTTTGTTTTGTTTGCATGCATTATTTGCTGCTATCAAAGCTCTGTTTGTTTTTATTTATTTATTTATTTATTTATCAGTGTGCTTCATAGAAACATCAATAAGATTATATTGTCTCTACTAGAGGCCCTATAAATATATTTTTAATTGTTTTGTTTGCATGCATTTGTTTGCTGCTACAGATCTGATGTCTCCCCTCTGTCTTTGTTTGTTTGTTTGTTTGTTTGTTTGTTTGTTTAAATTTTGTTTATCTTCTTCTTTATTATCCCTGGCTTTAGTATTAGCTTCAGTGTGTTCTCTGTCTTCCTTTATTTTTTAAAGTGGGGCGACAGAGAGAGACAGATTATATATATATATATATATATATATATGTACATATATATATATATATGCATATATATATATGCATATATATATATATATATATATGTACATAGATATATACCTATGTGTATGTATGTGGATGCATATATACATATTTATGCTTGTATATCTATATATATATATATGCATATATATATATGCATATATATATATATATACGTGTGTACACGTATAATTTTTTGTGTTTATTTATGCCGACTTAAATTTTATTATTTAAACGGCGACGCGTGGAAGCAGCGCAAATTGTGGAGGGCAGAGAAAAGAGGAGACAGAGAGACACAGAGACAGACAGAAATAAGAGACAAAAAGATATTGAAGAAGTAGAGGCAGAGACAGACAGAGACAGAGACAGACAGACACAATATATTGAAGAAGTAGAGGCAGAGACAGACAGAGACAAAGACAGAGACAGACACAGACACAGACAGACACAGACAGAGACTGAGAGAGACAAAGACATAAAGAAATGAAAGAGATAAAAAGATATTGAAGAAGAGACAAAAATAGAAAAGAAGATAGACTGGAGACAAAGAGGAGACAGAAGGATAGGAGACAGAGTCAAAAAGAGACAGCAGATGAAGGAATGGAGAAGAGAGAGACAGAAAGAGACAAAGGAGACAGACAAAGAGAGAGGAGACAGAAGGAGACACACACTAAGGGACACGAAAACAGCAGAAGAGACAAAAAGAAGTGCAGCAAGAGAGACACAGCCAGGCGCGGCGAGACAAGGAAAAAGCAGCAAAACCCGAAGGGGCTCAGACTAAACCCTAAACCCTAAACCCTGCTTAGGCTTGGGCTCAGACTAAACCCTAAACCCTAAACCCTGCTTAGGCTTCCTGTTGCTGCAGAGACTGTCTCTTAAGTGTCTCCTGTCTCCTGCTGCTGAGCTACAAATTAGGAGGGGTTAACGCAGCAGCAAAAGGCCCTCTTGATGTCTACAGAACAACAATAATGCATCTCCATGCATCTTCTCCCTCTGAACTGCAAAGGGGAGGTGCCTATACACCTGGAGGGAGCAGCAGAAAAGCCCCACAGAGTCTCACTCCGTACTACATGCATGCATGCATGCATGCATGCAACGGCGTGCATGCGTTTTAATTATTTTTTATCATTCAAGCAGCGAAGCTGCGGTGACTGTCTATGCCCTCGGCTGTCTCCGCAGTCTCCTAACCTGTCCTCCATTGTTAGTATCTACAGCTGTATATATATATATATATGTACATGTATATATATTATATGTGTGTATATATATACATATATAAACTATCTACAAGTATATATATATATATATATATATATATATTTACACTGTAATTGCTACATTTACTCTATATAGTATATATGCAAATGAAAGATGTTACATAATTACGATATATTTTTATATTAGTCTCTCAGCCTGTCTCCTCTGTCTCTTTCTTTGCTTGTAAGTCTCCATTAGCTGCTGTGGCTGCTGCAGCCCCAAACAAACCCCAGAAAAAGATAAGAAAGGGGCGCATGCAGCAGACGAAGCCCCACAGCCTGAGGGGACACACCCTAAGGCTGTCTTTAAGACTGTCTCCAGCACTGATTACTGCTGGTGCTGGTGCTGCTGCTGCAGCTGCTGCATATGCTGCAGGCGCTGCAGCTGCTCCATGTGCTGCGGCTGCTGCTGCAGGGGTTGCAGCTGGTGCATGTGCTGCGGCTGCGGGGGTTGCAGCTGCGGCAGGTGCTGCACCTGCAAATTGAGCAGCAGCAGCGGGCAGCAGCAGCGGCAGCATCATCAGCAGCTCTTGCTGCTGTTGCTGCTGTTGCTGCTGCTTCCGCTGCTGCTGGGCCTCCAAGCCCCGCGTTCTAGTGCTGTCTCCAAGAAGCACCGGCTGATAATAATCACCGCTGCAGCAGCAGCGCGGTGTACATACTGCTGCATTTGCTGCTGCATGCAAGCAGATGCAAGCGATTCTTCTCTGTCCTAAGGGGACAACTAAATGAATGCCCTCTGCTGCGAGCTGCAGCAGCTGCAGCAGCTGCAGCAGCATGTGGCAGCGCTGCAGATGCAGCAAAAGTGCAGCATAAGCAGCAGCAGAGTGTGCAGCAGCAGAAGCCACCGCAGCATCCGCTGCAACATGCGCAGCATCACTGTGTGCAGCAGCAGCAGCAGCAGCAGCCCCCGCTACAGCATGCACAGCATCACTGTGTGCATCATCATCATCATCAGCAGCAGCAGCAGCAGCAGTTAGGGTTTATTGTTGTGCTTCTTCTTCTGTGTCTTGCTTCTTTGTGCTCTCAATATCAAAGTCTACTGGCTGTAGCCCTGACGCCCATCGTTCTTTAAGTTTTTCGCCTGAGCTTTGCTGCTCTAAAGAATTATAAATATAACCCTGCAGCATTTGCTGCACCTGTCCTGCTTCTACTGCTGCAGCAGGTACTAGTGAAGTAAACACAGCCCCACAACTCCCGCAGCTAGACGCCTCAGGAGACTTCTCGTGCAAGCAGCAAGGGCATGCAGCCCGAGCAAATATCCAATCTGCAGCAAACAGCAGCAGCAGCAGCAGCAGCAGCAGCAAGAGAAGCAGCAGCAGCAGCAGCGCAAGCAGAAGGCAGCAACAGCATCAGCGCGCAGAGGAGGTAGTAGTAGCAGCAGCAGCAGCGAACGAAGCTACTGCTTAAATGCAGCAGTAGCAGCATCCACGGCAAACATAAATAGAACAAAAACAGCAGTCAGGCCTAGGGTTTAGGTTTTAGGGTTTAGGGTTTAGGGTTTAGGGTTTACCGAGGTCCCCGTCCTCCTCCAGCTCCTGCAGCTCGTGCTCGCCCCCCAGCACAACACCATCAACCAATACTTGCGGCAGCTCCACTGCAGCAGAGACAGCAGAGAGTCGGGTTGTTGTTATTGCTGCTGCGCCTGCCTCCGGTACCCTAAACCCTAAACCCTAAACCCTAGGAATGCAACCCGATGGATAAACCAGCTGCGCCGTCTCCGGGCTGTCTCCACAGCTCGTGAAGCCACAAGAATGCCGCAGCACAGCAGCAGCAGCAACAGCAACAGCAGCAGCAGCAGCAGCAGCAGACCCCACCTTCTGGCTCCCCAGATTCGCTGTTAGGGTTTTCTACTGTACGCAGAATGCCCTGAGCCTTCCACTCATTAAACAACTCTGTGTCCTTCAGGTCTGCACGCAAACCCTAAACCCTAAACCCTAAACCCTAAACCCTAAACCCTCAGAGGAGTGAGTAGGAGTGATGGAGACAACAGAAGAGACAAAAGGAGACAGTCAGAAGAGGGATGTTGCAAAGACAGAGACAGAAAAAGACAAAGACAAATAAACAACAGAGACAGAGAGACAGCTGAGGAGACACAGATACAAAGGAGACAGAGACAGAGAGAGACAAAGGAAGAAGAATATGCAGATAAAGAGAAAGATAGAGAGATAGAGACAGAGAGAGAGAGACAGAGAGAGACAGAGAGACAGAGAGACATAGAGTGAGAGACAGAGAGAGAGAGAGACAGAGAGTGAGAGAGAGAGAGAGAGTGAGAGAGACAGAGAGAGAGAGAGAGACAGAGACAGAGAGAGAGAGAGAGAGAGAGAGAGAG
>NW_013548913.1:0-4665 GCF_000499425.1 Eimeria acervulina | reverse complement strand
ATATATATATATATTGCGAAATGTTGCCCCCAACAAGGGGTGGCGAGGGTTTAGGGTTTAGGGTTTAGGGTTTAGGGTTTTGAGGTGTACGTACAACCTGCCACGGAAGTCTGCAGACTTCGGCGTTATTTTCATCGAGGAGAATTACAATTGGGAGGGGGCCGAGGCCCGGCACTGTCTCTGTCCCTGCCTTGCACTTCTTGATCTAACACACAAACCCTAAACCCTAAACCCTAAACCCTAAACCCTAAACCCTATGCTGTAGGCAACTTCATCCACGCAATAAACCAAGATTCATCAGTCAGCCACAGAGAGCGCCGTTCTCTCTCTTGAAAAAAAAACCCTAAACCCTAAACCCTACACACTAAACCCTAAACCCTAAACCCTAAACCCTCACCCGCGGAAGCAGGGCCCTGTCTATGGGCAAAATACATCGAGGTAGAGAAGCAACACTGCCTTGAGGGGTCAGCAAGAAATGCTGCGGCTTCTGTAACGCAAACCCTAAACCCTAAACCCTAAACCCTAAACCCTAGACCCTAAATCCTAAACCCTAGACCCTAGTCGGTAAACCGTAGACCCTAAACCCTAGACAGTAAGCCGTAAACATCTGACAGTAAATCGTAAACCCTATACACCTCACACCCCAATTGCACCGACATTGAACCCAAAACCCAAAACCCAAAACCCTAAACCCTAAACCCTAAACCCTAAACCCTAAACCCTAAACCCTAAACCCTTACGTCTGCGGGTTCTTCGTCTGTAATTTTTGCTCCTTTACCCCCTTTTCCAATTACAATTCGATGTACTGCCTTCGCAGGTGTTTGTTTTTGAAGTTCTTTAGGGGGCCCCCCCTCGGCTGTTTTTTTATATACATCTTTTGGCGTCTCCTTTGGAGGCCCCTTCACTGTGGGGGGCTCTTTAGGGGGCCCCCCCCCCTCCTTAGGGGGCCCCTCTTCTTTAGGGGGCCCCTCTTCTTTAGGGGGCCCCCCATCTTTAGGGGGGCCCCCCTCTTTAGGGGCCCCCTCCTTTGGGGGCCCCTCCTTTGGGGGCCCCTCCTTAGGGGGCCCCTCCTTAGGGGGCCCCTCCTTAGGGGGCTCCTCTTTAGGGGGCCCCCCCTCTTTAGGGGCCCCCCCTTCTTTAGGGGGCCCCGCTTCTTTAGGGGGGGCCCCCTCTTTAGGGGGCCCCCCTACTTTAGGGGGCCCCTCTTTCTTAGGTATTTCACCTGGGGGTTTAGGCGGAGTTGGGGGCCCTGGTGGTTTCTTCGAAAGAGAAGGGGGGCCCTTAGGGGCCCCCTCTTTAGGGGCCCCCCCCTCTTTAGGGGCCCCCCCCTCCTTAGGGGGCCCCCCCTCCTTAGGGGGGACCCCCTCCTTAGGGGGGGCCCCTTCTTTAGGGGGGCCCCCCTCTTTAGTAGGGGTCCCCTCTTTAGGGGCCCCCCCCTCCTTAGGGGGGCCCCCGTCTTTAGGGGCCCCCTCTGCTTTCGGGGGCCCCACAGTCTTGGGGGGTGCGAGTGTTTGTTGTTTTTTTGCGAATATACCTTGCTTAAGTTTAGGGTTTGTATCTTCTTTTAAAGGAGACAGCAGCTCTGTATCTGCTGGTGCAGCAGGTAGAGGTGCTGGGGGCTTCCAGGCAGCAGCAGGGGCCCCCCCCTTCTTCTTAGGAATACCCCCTTTGGGGCCCTTTGGAGGAAGTGCATGCACCGCAGCACTCACAAACAAACCCCTATTTTCTAGATCCTGCTGCTGCTGTTGCTGCTGCTGCTGCTGCTGCTGCTGCAGTTCTGTTGCGTCTGAGGGGGTAGACAGGGACCGCTGGGGATCGAAGCTGGGAGGAGACGATCCCAGAGAAGACAACGAATGCCCCCATTGAAGCCTGCTGCTGCTGCTACTGCTGCACTCGCTGCTGCTGTTGCTACTGCTGCTGTTGCTGCTGCATGCACGTCTGATGATGCCGGTGGGCAGCAGAAGCTTCTTCTTCGCGGGAGGCGACGCTAGGGCCAACCCTTCCAAGCTGCTGCTGCTGCTGCTCCTGCTGCTGCTGCTGCTGCTGCTGCTGCTGCTACTGCTGCTGCTGCTGCTGCTGCTTCGAAACTCTTGAAAAATGAGGGTCTTGAGGCTCCTTGGTATTATAATTCGTTCGAAGCCCTCGGCGGGGTCTGCAGCAGCAGGAGCCCCGTTTGCTGCAGCGGTTCCTGCTCCTGCTGCTGCTCCTGGAGATGCTGCAGCAGCAGCAGCAGCAGAAGCAGCAGCAGACCTTCGGGGCCTCACAATCAGGTTCCGAAGCCCCTCCAGATAAGAGCGCCTCTTCTTAGCTGAAGGAGAGGCACCCACCTGATTCGGCTGCTGCTGCTGCTGCTGCTGCTGCTGCTGCTGCTGTTCTTGCTGCAGCAACAGCTGGTGATTGTCTTGCTGTTGCTGCTGCTGCTGCTGCTGCTGAAAGGGCGCTGCTCGTTTGCGCTGCAGCAGAAATTTCTGCTTCGACGCCATTTGGATGTCTGTAGAATTACCCAGCAGCAGTCGGCACCCCCCAACCCTCCCTTTGCTGCTGCTGCTGCTGCTGCTGCTGCTGCTGCTGCTGCTGCTGGGTTTCTGTGTCGGGAGGCTGCGTATGAAGGTGAACGTTTGCTGCTGCTGTTGTTCTTGCTGTTGCTTCTGCTGCTGCTGCAGCTCCCCGTTGGCTGCTGTCTCCATCGCGGGGGCCCCAGGTGCAAGGTCCAGGGGCCCCTATACAACAGATGAGTGTTTTGCTGCTTTCTCGTTTGCTGCTGCTGCTGCTGCTGCTGCAGCAGCAGCAGCAGCAGCTGTTGCTGCTGCTGCTGTTGCTGTTGCTGCTGTTGCTGCTGCTGTTGCTTCTGTGCTGCTGCCGCCAGGCGCAGCGGGGGCCCCCAGTGATGGTGAGAGATATAGAGCAGTAAAAGCACAAGAAAGGCGAAAGGATAAAAGAATCAAAGAAGTATGTTAATAAAAGAAAGAAAAAAGAAGACGAAGAAAAGAAGAAGACAAACACTGCACCGCTCGCTGCAGTGTATGACCAGCTGCAGGCTGGTGCTGCTGCTGCTGTTGCTGCTGCTGCCGCTGCTGGCTTTAAAGCTGAAGAGAAGAGAAAAAACAATAAGCAACAAATAAATATTTAAGAATTAAAAAGAAGATATTGTAAATAAAAAGAAAAGAAGAAGACAGCAGCAATCGATATGCATGGGGCCTCCACAGCACAGACCAGCGGCTGCTGCTGCTGCTGCTGCTGCTGCTGCTGCTGTTGCTGCTGCTGGTGGTTCTTTCTTTTTGCTGCTGTTTATTTATTTTATTTTTTGCATTTTAATTTAATTTAATTACTTTTAAGGAGATATTTAACTCCTTTTCATAGAAAAAAATAAAATTTTAGAGCCTATACACCGCAACTACGCCGCCGACTCGTGCTCAGAGGGACCTCAAACCCTAAACCCTAAACCCTAAACCCTAAAACCCTAAAGCCGTACAGAAGCTTAACTGCTATAGAGCGCCACTCTACCTGCGTTTATTGCATAAACAAATAAACTGAGTGGTGTTTAATGATTAATATAATATTTATTTTTGTTTTTATTTTTATTTTGTTTGCCTCCTGATGGTGTTTAGACCTCCGAGTTTTTTTGTATTTGTTTGTCTTGCTGTCTCCCTTTGTTTATTTGTTTATTTATTTGTTTGTTTGTTTTTCTTCAATGTTTATTTTCTTCATTCTGCTGCAGCAACCGCAGGAAGAGGTGTGTATACACCTGATATATATATATATATATATATAATATACTTGTATATATAAAATGCTATACATTAATAGAGTAATATATATATGTATAGATATATATATTGTGTAGAGATTATTATAGGTGCATATATATACATATTATATTTATATATATTATATAGATTTATATTGTATATAGAATATTGTATATATAAATATATGCATACACATACATGCATATATTTATATGTGTATATATACGTATAGTAGATCTATATATATATATATATACATATATATACACCTAAAAGTATATTCTCCTCCCAGCAGCAGCAAGAAGGTTGCTGCTGCAGCAGCAGCAGCAGGAACAACAACAACGAGGCTACAGCAGTAGCAACAAGGCAGTAGCAGCACCGTAAACCGTGCAGCAGCAGCAAGGAGGCTGCAGCAGCAGCAGCTAATGAAGGATATAATTTTATTTATTTATTTATCGTTTCTTAAGGTGAAAAAAACAAATAAAAGAGGCGATAAACACAACCCGCAACTAATCCCCGGGGCCCCTGGAGCAGCAGCAGCAGCAGCACTGCAGTAGCAGCAGCAGCAGCAGCAGAACTGCAGCAGCAGAACTGCAGCAGCTGCGGCTGCTGGTGCTGCTGTTGCGCTTGCCTGCTGCACAGGAGCAGCAGCTGCAGCAGCGGCAGCAGAAGGTTTTAAAACAGCTTCAATATCACTTCTGCACTGTCGCTTCAGTTGCAGCAGCAGCAGCTTTTGTTGCTGCTGCTGCTGCTGCTGTTGCTGCTGCTGCTGCTGCAGCCAAGGAGAAATGCTGCAGTTGCCTCTCTCTCTAAAAAGTTATTATTATTATATATAGATAATATATACATATATATGCGTATATATAATATATAATATATAATATATAATATATAATATATAATATATAATATATAA
>NW_013548914.1:0-4886 GCF_000499425.1 Eimeria acervulina | reverse complement strand
CACGCCTTAGGCGAGGGTCGGCCATCAGTTCTATTGTTCTGGCTTTTCTCTCTGAACAATATTAGGAACTCTATCGTATATTTGGTTGTTGATTGTGTTAGTTAGTGGTTGCAGCGAGAATCATAGATTTTGGTGTCTGGATATAGTGTGTGCACCTATTCTGTCTAACCTAGGGATCTATCGTAGTGACAGCGTAGGCCAGCTGTTCACTACACCGTATCTGTGCACGTGTTGGGAGCATCCTCTCTCCTTCCTTCCCTGAATAGTGATTTAACTCCTCCTACCGTACAGGGTGCAAATGCTCTTAGGAAGTGTACGAGGCGGAATGTCCTATTGGCTCCCAGCACATAGGTCTCAACAATGGCTTCGAGACGCAGTGATCAGGGCTGTCTGCTGCCACTTTCATTCGGTCTTATGTATTCCTATTTAGGTGCACACCCGATATATACACGCTAAAATCAGCGCATTACCCTTGATATAACCCTATAATGTCAAAGAGATGTCTACTAGTCGTATGCTGGTCCAATCCTCTCAAAGGAGGAGGAAAAGTAATTCTTCTGCCGATGCGGTCCCCTTGCCGGTCAACGCTTCAACTACAGTGGATGTGGCGCGCAGCACTACAATGGTGCGCCGGAAAGCTCTCCAGATGCCGGATAATTTGAAACAAAATGCGTATAAATAAGCTAAAAGAGGAAACCGTGTTTAATATCAAAACCGGCTACAGGGTAGAGGCACTAGGCAGTGCATCCTGGTTTTATGGCTGGCAGTGGCTCAGATGATGCTACAGTCGTCCTCGCCGCGGGATGGTAAGAACAGAGTTCTTCTCGTAACGTGGAAACTCCCACGGTTTTGGGGGTTCTCTCGTTTCTGAGGTGTATTTGGTAGCTAGGTTGTGTAGATAGCTAACTAGATCGGCCATAGCCAGTTAGAGTCGCACGTGCGGACCAAACCGGGCTCAGTTCTCCATAGTGTCAGTCTCACAGCTTGCCCCAGAACCTAGGTAGCTGCCTAGTTCTCCTAGCCTTTTATCCTTATTTCCTGTTTAAAGTAACTTGATTTATTCTAATAATATATTGCTTGTACTCTCTCTGCCGGATAGTCCTCTTTATCTCCAGTTAGAGTATCATTGTATTGATGTTCCTGTGCACTACACCAGAGGCCTCATGAACGGTATCCACTAATTCACCCATGGAATGCCAAGGATTATATCGTGGTACTTCGATAAAAGAAAGCAATCGTGCTTCGATAAGAGCCATCCCTGAGTAGGGGCCCTATATTGCCTATATTTTCGCCGCTTCTCGTCGCCCATCTGCCATTGGGGGAGAATTGAAGGCAAATGCCAGTTATTGGACAGGTAGGCGGCACGTCCCCACTGCTGCTTCAGATATCAAACCCACTCCGTTTCCTTTGTCAAATGACACTTGCAACTCGGCCTGAATGCAGATGTGGGTGAAGACCGAGTTGGCACGTGGGGGACCTGCAGGTGCGGCTGTCACCTCTGTTGGCTTCATCACTCTCCCGCGTGGAAGGCAGGGCTTACCCCTGACCTTTTTGTTGGTTCCGGTCTTGGCGCTGCTCGAAGTCTTGCTTTCTCAATTCCTTAGCTGTTTTCACGTTCGTGTAATTCCCAGCCCGGTGGAGTTGTTTGTTGCAAAGGAAGCAGGCAGCTGCGCCACTTGGTGCTTCCTTTAGGCATGCTAAGTGCCGAATTCGCCGACTTCCGTGCTTGTTTTTCTCCGAGCATAGCTGGTATTCACCAAGCTAATGCTCATAGGCTTTACATCGGGGTCACTTCCGATATTTCCTCTTCTCCTCTCAGCTAGGGCGCTGGCAGTGGCGCTTTTTCCCTCTTCCATGCGTGAGTACTCCATTGTTTACTCCAATTTCCTCCTTTAACCCGTGTATCCCGCTCCGCAGCCCGGCCACGTACCCGTTGCTACTTTGCAGGTGGAAAGTGTGCCATGAGTCATTGACAAAGTCCACTTGTGTTCACCAAATACTGATAATTCTCGAAACAGGGGTTCATCGATAATTTCCGTTGGTCAATTTGTCTTGATTAAGTCATAGCTTGTCTTATTACCGGCCTAGATATAAACCCACACAGCAGCGCTTGCAGGAAAACCTCTATTCGGATGGGCTCCGGAAATGTGGCTCCTTGCTTAGATGCGGCAGTCGTTACCATGCTTCTCCTTCTAATGACCATGATGTCAAATAACACCAGTACCACTTTTGGTGCGTTTTGAACACGGAAATGCATATCCGCAGTGGTGATAAGTTCCTGCATTGCCTTCGCAGTGGGAAGCCCGTCACATCTGGACGGTTGGAAAAGTCGAGGCACTCCTTATTATCTTCGCTTCTCATGTGGATGAGCAATGGATACTGCATCTGGTCCAATGAAAAGCAGGAGTAAGTCGCTTCCCCAGAACGCCGATGAAGTGCGCAAGCACCACAATGATACTCGCATTGGACCTCTAGAGGTCCATCTGACTGAAAGAATGGAAATATTGTCTTATTAGAAATAAATCAAGTCACTTTCAATAAATCAAGTCACTTTCGATGCGAAATAAAGCCATCACGCTAAGACTGCCCGGCAGCAACCCAGGGTCTTGGCCTTTCGTGAGGTTGACATTGCAGGCGAGGCGCTGAACTTCTGGATATAAGCGGGAAGTCCGAATAATTATCACGCGCCTTTCTTGAAGAAGATAGGGCTTGTAAATAAATTAGAGACTGTTCTTTGAGATTCTGGGTTACATGAAGGATTATACGTTGAGCGTAGCGTTTATGTATTATATAGGTGTGCATCTAGTAGCTACTAGTAGGTAGGAATGCATAGCAGCAGAGAGCGTCACTACAACTGATTCATCAATAACCATCACGCGATAGTAGAAGAAGGTCAAAACAGATTTAAGGAAGAATGGATGGACTTTTTTGCATAGGACCCTCACGACGAGTCAGTGCTGTAAAGCCCATCCCTATGGATACCTTTCGCTTCTCTGGCCTGCCGACCTACCACGTGGTGCTTCCACGTGCAACGAGAACCCTCAACCTTGGCGCTCGTGAGCTGAATAGAGCCAATCAAGATACAAGATTCCAAAAAGCAACTGATATCCTGTCCAGGCGTCTTCGGGTGCCCTAGCCAAAGTGGCACAGGGGCCTGCAGCTGATGCGAATAGGACGGGGCATTTCATGGATTGCAATATACCCCTTGCTGCATCTGCAAGCCAAGCCTTGCAACCCAACCCCACATGCGACCATATCGGATGGCTTGCTTTTTCCAAGCAGTATAACACACTTTTATTTAGACATGCCAAGGTTGTTTTGTTCTGCACTCTAAAACAGTTCGCGGGCGTCTCTGTTGTGCACGGGACAAGTAGGGGCTTGCTTAAAGAGTGTCAAAAAGCGTTTGCCAACGAGAGCGCGCGCTAAGGATCCCTGAATCTTTAACAAAAATGGGTTAGTCTTCTTAATTTTAGGCTTCACTGGACGTAAGCTGCGTGTCCCATGGGGGGCACTGGATGCTGCCCAGTGGACCGGACCGTAGTTGGGTCTATCCTGCTGTGTCTGAGGGAGCATATTGACTACTTGGCACCGCCTACTTTGCAGATATGTTCGAGTAGCATTTTTAAAAGATTGCTCCAATAATAACAATAAATGCTGGGCTTGTGGCCGTTGAGGTACGGTGGGGACGATCGGCCCGACCTTTGGTTCCTGCAACTGACGGGGCGAGGAACAGAGGCTCATGCAGATGGGGAGTACACGTTGCCAAGCATGGCGAACCCGAGCCGTAGAGGAGTTTCGTGTATTGTAGGCTTCGCTACAATTGCCTCAGTCGTGGCTGTCCTCTTCCTTGTATCTTGTTGCGTCGTTGTGCCCAGTGTGAAGCAGAGTCTAGGAACTTCAACTACGCGTAGGCTAGCTGACAAGGAGGAAGCTAAGTACGATGACTCATCTACACGTACTCTAGGATACATATGCGAGTCGCAAGTACTTGAAGAGAGGATTTCCACTCGTCCGACAGAATCTCCTGAACTTACGAAACCGGACGTTGGTGAAGCACGCTGCATTGCACACCGAAAGCGGGAAAGGGAGGAAGATCCATATGGACCGTTTGCTGACGAAAATGATGAGTATTGTGTGAGACTGGGGGAAAGGGAAGGAGAGGAGTCAAGGGATCTTCAGAAGCTACCAGAAAACCTGCCAACACTTAGCCTGGATCCTCTGGACAACCGAGGGGCGGGTTCTTCCCACCTGAAATCATACCAACTTCTGGAGCAATACATAGAGGAAGTGTTGGCTGCAGACGAAGCAGGCCTCTCTCTGGATGCGTGGCTACTTGACCCCACGAAGGAAATGCCTTCACGCCCGGCTTCTAGTGAATTGCAACGTACAAGCGAGGAGTCATCCAACGACGAAGACGACGGAGAGGCGCACTCAAGTGCTGCCGCACCTACATCGTTCGAAGGGGGCACTTCTCTGAGCGGAGTAATGGCGCAACATTTTTTGGAGGGCCTCCTGGGGCCCTCAGGTTCATCGGTCCCATCTTCAGAAGCAACTAAGTCTCGTGAGGGGTCGCGCGTCTTGCAGGCCAGCACACTGTCGCACGATTCGCAATTCTCACCCACCCAACAGCATTCTCAACTGGTGAACAATGACCAAACGCATAGTCATCCTCTGGAACAATACATAGAGGAAGTGTTGGCTGCAGACGAAGCAGGCCTCTCTCTGGATGCGTGGCTACTTGACCCCACGAAGGAAATGCCTTCACGCCCGTCTTCTAGTGAATTGCAACGTACAAGCGAGGAGTCATCCAACGACGAAGACGACGAAGAGGCGCACTCAAGTGCTGCCGCACCTACATCGTTCGAAGGGGGCACTTCTCTGAGCGG
>NW_013548915.1:0-3656 GCF_000499425.1 Eimeria acervulina | reverse complement strand
TCTGTCTCTATATCTGTCTCTATATCTGTCTCTAACTCTGTCTCTATATCTGTCTCCAACTCTGTCTCTAACTCTAACTCTAACTGTCTCCTCTTTGTCTCCTCGCCGTCTCCTCTGAATATGTCTCTATCTCTAATCTGTCTCTATCTCCTCTCTGTCTCCTCTTTGTCTCCAGTCTGTCTCTCATCTGTCTCCTCTTTGTCTCCAGTCTGTCTCTCATCTGTCTCCTCCCGAAATGTAAATAAATTTGCCTGTCTCCTCTTTGTCTCTAATCTGTCTCTAATCTGTCTCCTCTCGAGATGTCTCTAAATTGCCTTTAAAAAAACAAAAAAATATTCAGCGCTGGCCGCTGTTCGAAGTGCAAGCAAAAGGAGACAGAAAGGAGACAGAAAGAGATAAAAGGAGACAGAAAGGAGACAGAAAGAGACAAAAGGGGACAGGAGGAGACAGAAAGAGGAGACAGAAAGGAGACAGAAAGAGACAAAAGGGGACAGGAGGAGACAGAAAGAGACAAAAGGAGACAAAAGGGGACAGGAGGAGACAGAGAGGAGACAGAAAGAGACAAAAGGAGACAGATAAGGAAGAGAAATGAATGAATAAGGTGAAGGAGAGACAGAAGGGGACACCAAAATAAAAACAGACAAAAAGGAGACAACAGAGACAGAAAAAGAGACAAAAAGGAGACACAGAACAAGCGTGTCTCCACAGCAGCAGCAGCAGCAGCAGCAGCAGCTGTCTGCAGTTTAATACAAACCAACCCCTTCAGGCTGCCAACAAGGCAGAGACACTCTGCTGCTGAGGAGACAGGATCAGCAGCAGCTGCTGCTGCTGCAGCGCTACCGCAGCAGCAGCAGCCACAGCAGCAGCCACAGCAGGAGAGTCTCCTTATATATATAATATATAAATAATATATATAATATATATAATATATATATATATAAAGAGTGTATGTTTAGCAGAAGTGCTGATAGCCGTTGTTGATAGCCATGAGCATTTTGCCTCCTATGCCCATTTGGAGACAGTCTCTGTGAGAGATTACACCGCATGCAGTTTGCATTATCCATACACCCGAGTTAAATCGCGTCCTGTGCTTCAACTCCCAGGCTGTCAGCCAAATAGCGCGAGACGGCTTTGATACTACTCTAATGTTCCGAATTACCTGCAGCAAAATATATATATATATATATATTATTATATATATATACATATATATATATTATATACTATATATATACTTTAATTATTATTACGCAAAAGACAAAAGGAGACACTTGAACACTTTTTATACATTTAACTTCAACGGAGACAAAAACAGACAAATGCAGACACAAGAAGAAGACAAAAGGAGACACTTACAGACAAAAGGAGACACTTGCAGACAAAAGGAGACACTTTTTACATATATAGCTTCATATTTTAGACATATACTTTGAAAGACAAAAGGAGATACAAGAAGACAAAAGGAGACACTTCTATGCATATACTTGCAAAGACAAGGGGAGACAGAAGAAGACAAAAGGAGACACATTCTATTCACGTACTTATGGAGACACTTGGAGACAGGTGGAGGCACTTGGAGACACTTAGAGACAAAAGGAGACAAAAGGGCACTTGGAGACACATACTATGAGCACACTTTAGGAGGCAAATGGAGACACTTGGAGACAAAAGGAGACACTCGGAGACACTTAAAGACAAAAGGAGACACATAAGCACACTTTAGGAGACACTTGGAGACAAAAGGAGACAAAAGGAGACACTTGCACTCTATATACTCTATATAGCACTCTATACACACGCTTTGGGAGACAAAAGGAGACACTTGCAGACAAAAAGAGACACTTAGAGACACAGACTATAGACACACATTAGGAGACATTTAGAGACACAAACGTTTATTAGTAAATGGTTTATTACAACAATTTATTATTATAACAATTATAATATATATATATATATATTATATATGCATGCATATATGAGGGTTTATGAATACTAAATAGAGTAAAAGAGACACTGATAAATATATTTGCTTCACAAGATAAAGGTCAAGCTATACAGACCGGCGCTCCTTGATAATGTTTTAGCAATATATTAATTTTGCTCCCATTGACAGCAAAGCCTCTAATAAACCCTTCCTTCTGCAGCAAAGAAAGTATCTGAACGTTTAATACATGATAAGGACACTGCTGCTGCAGCTTGTCTGGGCGCAGCAGAGACACAACCATCTCGCATGCACGCTGCATCTCCCTTTAACAACGAGTTATCTTGCTGCTCTTGCTGCTGCTGCTGCTGCTGCTGATGCTGCTGCTGATGTTGCTGATGATGATGATGCTGCTGATGATGATGCTGCTCATGCTGATGCTGCTGATCCTCCTTCTCGTACTGCTGCTAGTCCTATTGCTGCTGCTGCTGCTGCTGCGGCTTATCCTCCTCTGCCCGCCTCAGGAGCTGCAGCTGGCTCCGCTCCCTGTTGCTGCTGTTGCTGCTGCTGCTGCTGCTGCTGGCGTGCTGCTGCTGCTGTGCTGCTGCTGATGCTATTCACGTTCTGCTGCTGCTGCTGCTGCTGCTGCAGCTTCTGTTGCTGCAGTTTGTGTGGGGTCTGTTGTGTATGTCTTGTGGGGCCTACACCTTGCGGTCTCCCCTGAGGTGTATATACACCTCAGGAAGATCAAACAAAAATATAAATAAATATAAATGCATGAATTTCTGTTTTGTCTCTCGCTGCTGCTCCTCCTCGCTGCTGCTGCTGCTGCTGCTGCTGCTGCCTAAGGTCAGCTTCGGGGGGCCCCGAGGCCCTGGGGCCCCCAACAGCCCCAGCCTGCTGCTGCTGCTGCTGCTGCAGCATAAAATCTCGTTTAAAATTCTAAATCTGAAGCTTTGGCTTCTAATAACCTGAAAACCTTAAACCCTAAACCCTAAACCCTAAACCCTAATCCCTAAACCCTAAACCCTAAACCCCACTCTAATGGAGGGTCAACCACATCCCAACTGCTGCCGCTAGCTGCAGCAGCATACTCCTCCTTCTTCGAGCTAGCTAAGCCTATAGGGCCCTTTAGCTAGCTGTCTATGGCTAGCCGCAGCTAGCTAACCACCCTACAGCTAGCTGCAAGGCCTAGCATGTAGGTAGCTAGCTAGCTACAGCTAGCTAGCAACAGGGCAAGACACAGCTAGCTATAGGTCACCGTAGCTAGCTATAGCTAGCTATTGCTAGCTACGGCTCGCTGTAGCTAGCTGCAGCTAGCTGTCTACTCCCCGTCTTAGCTAGCTACGTCTTTGACAGCTAGCTGCTGTCGCCCGGCATAGCTAGCTGCGTACTACTCAGCCCTGGGCCTACGTATCAGGGGCAGCTAGCTGCAGCTAGCTGTGAAAGCTAGCCAGGTATAATGAAGAGGCTACAGCTGAGCTGCCTATACACCCCAAAATACCTTTGCTGCTTCTTGTCTAGCAGCAGATAGTGCGGGTAAAATCACAAAACGAGAGGAGACAAAAAAAAACCGAAGGAGACAAAGACAAACAAATCAAAGAAAGCGAAGTCTCCTTAGCTGCACTATATATATATATATAATGTATATTACATATATATATTATATATATACATATGTATATATGTATATATATAATATATATATATATATATATATATATGTATATAT
>NW_013548916.1:0-3946 GCF_000499425.1 Eimeria acervulina | reverse complement strand
GCAGCTGCTACAGAAGCAGAGGCAGCTGCTGCAGCAAAAGAAGCAGCAGCAGCAGCTGCTGCTGGCTCTGTTTCCTGCACTGTGTTTCTAAATGGGGCAGCAGCGAAGGCAGCAAGCAGCACAAAACCCGAGCGCTGCTGCAGCAGAAGCAGCAGCAACCAACCGCTAAATCACCTCCAACACCTCTAATACCAGCAGCAGCACTGCAGCACAAGCGGCAACAGGCTGCTTCCAGGACGTCCCTGATGCTCATACTGCTGCTACTCTTGCTGCTGCTCGTGCTGCTGCTGCTGCTGCTGCTGCTGCTGCTGCTGCTGCTGGCAGCAACAGCAACAAAGTACTGCACAAATAGAAGCTAAACGAACTCCCAGCAACATAAAATCCCCAGAGGGAAACAAACGCTGCAGAAGATAAGAAGCCACGAAAGAATTAGCTGCAGGCCCTCAACCACTGACATACAACCCTCTCCAAGGCAGCAGCAGCAGCAGCAGCTGCTGCTGCTGCTGTAGCTAGAGAGTGCTACTGCAGCTGCTCATGAATTCCCTTGCTGCTGCAGCAGCGCAGCATGCTCCAGCCACTTGAAGATGCAGCGAGAAAATAAACGGGGAATACTGAAGAAGGCAGCAGCAGCAGCAGCAGCAGAAGCAGCAGCAGCAGCACAACGGGTGCTGAGAGAGACAGGGTCAACGGGATGACAGCGTATACACCTAAATGACTCTCAACAGGAAACTGGTGTTTCTGTTGCTGCTGTTGCTGCTGTTGCTGCATTGCCTGCAGCGGCAATGCGGTTGCTGTTATTTGCTGCTGCTGTTACTGCTGCTGCTGCGGGTGCTTCTGTCGCTGCACTTTCGGTAGAGATCGCTAAACAAAGTCGTTTTGTTATTGCTGCTGCTGCTGGTACTGCTGCTGCTGCTGGCGCTGCTGCTGCTACAGCTCATACACTGAAGAATACTACACAAATTGCACAGCAAATGCTGCAGCTGCTAGATTGACATCTGAATTCCTAGAGCCGTTTAAATGCGAGCTGCTGCTGATGCTTCTGCTGCACCAACTGCTGCTGCTACGGCTGAGCCTCCTGCTGCTCCGGTTGCTGTTGCTGTTGCTGCTGCGGAGGTGGCGGCGGGTAGCCCTGACCTTCGGGTGGTGGCGGAGGCATCTGTTGCTGCGGTTGGTAGGGCTCCTGCTGCGGCTGATATGGAGGCACTTGCTGCTGCTGCTGCGGCGGCGGCTGGAACGGCGGCACTGGCTGCTGCTGCGGCGGCGGCGGCTGGAACGGAGGCACTTGCTGCTGCTGCGGCAGCGGCGGCGGCTGGAACGGAGGCACTTGCTGCTGCTGCTGCGGCTGCGGCGGCGGCGGCGGCGGCGGCGGCGGTGGCGGCGGCTGGAACGGAGGCACTTGCTGCTGCTGCGGCGGCGGCTGGAACGGCGGCACTTGCTGCTGCTGCTGCTGTTGGTATGGAGGCGCTTGCTGCTGCTGCTGCTGTGGTTGGTATGGAGGCACTTGCTGCTGCTGCTGCAGCTGCGGTTGGTCAGGAGCAGCAGGAGGCGTTTGTTGTTGTTGTTGCTGCTGCTTCTGCGTCTGATTGTCCTGATTCTCGCGGGGAGGCGGCGTTTGCTGCTTCTTCTGCTGCTGCTTTTGCTTTTGCTGCTGCGGCTTTTGTTTCTGCTGCTGCTTGTTTGCTTGCTTGGTTTTCGCGGGGGCTGGAGTGCTCCCTGGATCTTTACGCGTCTGTCCCTTTGTTTGTTTTTGCTGCTGCTGCTGCTGCTTTGCCTGTTTCTGCTTCTGTTTCTTCTCCTGCTCTTGCTCTTGCGGCGGCTGCTGCTGTTGCTGCTGCTGCTGCTTTTGCTGCTGCTGTTCACTCTCTTTGCTGCTGTCTGTAGCTTGAGATGGCATAGCAAAAATATCAGGAGAGGTCTCCCGGCCTTCTGAACTGTCTCCTCGCGGTGGAAGGTAGTAGAATAGATCATCTTCTTCTTGTGTCTCTGGTATATGTCTTGTGCTGCTGTCTTTTGCTGCTGCTGCTGCCGCTGCTGCTGCTTTCTGCTGTGTAAAGCCTGATAGAATGCTGGTTGCATCTATCTGTCCCTCATCGTCTCCGGTGTCTCCATCTTCATTATCGTCTCCTTCTTCTTCTTCTTCAGGAAACTCAACCGATAGCATTGCATTCATTCGATCAAAGTTAAAGTGCTGCTGCCGCTGCTGCCGCTGCTGCTGCTGGTGTTGATGCTGGTGCTGCTGCAGCTGCTCTATGAGTTGGTTTAACATAGAAAGAACTCCTACATCTCCTGAAGCATTTGCGAGGCTGCCTCCAGCAGCAAGCTGCACGCCTCCTTCCTGCTGCAGCAGCAAAGTACCTGCGGGATCGTCTCCTCCCGCCTTCCATACTTGCTGCTCTACTACCTCTCCGCCGTCTCCAACTGTAGTTGAGCGTACAACAACAACCCCTCGCCCTAACATAGAAGAGGGTAGCCTGATGCCTCCGAACGCACCCCCTAAGCCCATCAGTAAGCCCCCACCCATGCCTCCTAGCAGCATATCAGGGAACAGAGAATCTGATAATGTCTCTGCTGCTGCTGCTGCTGCTGCTGCTGCTGCTGCTGCCTTCTTCAAACGCAACTCCCGAGACACCCACGGCTCCACCAACTGCACCCGCCATAAACGACCCAATGTAGGCTTCCCTCTGCACAAACAGCAGTAGCAGCAGCAGCAGCAACAGCAGCAGCAATAGCAGCAACAATAGCAACAGCAATAGTAGCAGCTAGACTAAAAGAGGCGGCCCCCCATCCCCTAAAGCCCAAAGAAGTCTCGCCTTGCAGACAAAAAAAGAAAAACAACAAAGAGAGACAAAAGAGACAGAGACAACGAAGAGGGAGAATAAACAGAGACAATAAAGTGAGACAGAGGAGACAGAGGAGACAAACGCGAATGAAGAAAAGAGACAGACAGACAATCAAAAGAGCAGAAAGAAGGAGACAGAAGAAGAAACGAAGACACAAAAGGAGAGCAAATGCAAGAGAAAGAGACAAACAAAAGACAGACAAAGACAAAAGGAGACAGAGATTGCTGCGGATAAAAAGAGGCAGCAAAAATACCCAAAGACGCAAAAACACGAGACAGAGAGAGACAGGTACATCATCACTAAACCCTAAACCCTAAACCCTTCCCCAAAACCCTAAACCCCAAACCCTTCCCCAAAACCCTAAACCCTAAACCCTTCCCCAAAACCCTAAACTCTACATCCTTCCTCCAAAGCCCAAAACCCTAAACCCTAAACCCTAGCCGCCGTGCAGTGTATGCTACCTCTTTCCTAATTCATGCAGCGTTGCCTCGAATGCAATTTTATCTCCTGGGTTTAATTTAGCAATTTCTTCAGCTAGGTGGGAATCGAACGCGAGCGCTAAATCAGCTCCGTCTCCCTTCATCCCTTCTTCTTCTTTCTCTAAGAGCTCGACTTCAGCAAGGAGATCGCGTGTGGGGCCAGGGTCACCTGGTGTCTCTGTGAGGGGCGTTGCGGGCTTGCGAGTTGCTGCTGCAGTAAGAGTGGGGTTCATTGCTAGCAGCAAAAAAGAAGGAGATGCAGCAAATAAACCCTCTCGTACTTGCTTTACTAAACCCTCCCAAGACACCGTCTTAAACGCAAACTCATCACGAAAATTCACGCCCGCTTGAAGAGGGTTACCCAACTGCGATCTCTGCCCGCACTTCGATACAAAATCAGCCCAAGACAGCGATGTTGCCTCTCCTAAAACAAACAAACAAATATCATCACAAAAAGCAGCAAATAGTTGCACCAACACCAGCAGCAGCAAACAGTAAACGGTAGCAGCACCAGCAGCAGCAAACAGTAGCAGTAGCAAACAGCAGCAGCAGCAGCAGCAGCAGCAAACAGTAAAAGCAGCAAACAGTAGCAGCAGCAACGGCAAGCAGCAGACAAGTCGAGGCAAC
>NW_013548917.1:0-5104 GCF_000499425.1 Eimeria acervulina | reverse complement strand
TACGAGAGGTGGCTTTGGATGGACGTTGCGTCGCGGACGTGCAGTGAGTAGTCTGGGGAGTATTTGACTTGGCAATATCTATCCAGATTGTTTATTCTTTGGTATAGACAGTCCACGAGTGTTTCATTCATGTCGGGTCGTTTGGTGCCTGTTGTTGTAAGACGTTTGGAGCACCGTTCACAAATAGGAGCCAGTGCAACGAGTATAGCAAGCATCCAGTGCTCAGAACAGTTTGCATCAAGTCTGCAGCAGTCCAAGCATCTTCATTTTCTCGGCGCCGTTATGGGCACTGTTCCGGTTCAGCATGTATGAGTTGAGATATGGATATGCACGTGCATGCGTGCAGATTTGTGCAGGTGCAACGTTTTAAGCGGTTGGAGCTCGATTTGCTCTGGCTGTGTTCGTGTTTTGCGTGAACGGGGAGAGGGTGTTTTGGCCCTGCTACTTGCGTCTGTGAGGCAGCGTTCTACAAACGAACTCAGTTACTTGGCGAAGAAGTGCGCATGCAGCGCCGTACTTTATGTTGTGCAGAAGAGGGCAGGCATCACGCAGTGATTTGGGTCAAACGTGTGGTGGGATTGACAGTTGAATATATTATGATTGACAGTTTGCATTGTGCGAAGAACGGAAACACCGAATGGAAAAAAGTGAGCAAAGGGGCTCTCACGACAATGGTGTAAACGGACAACGATACAATCAACGAGAATTATGGTACTCCCCGCGTTTGTGTACGTCTTGAGTATCATAGGAGCTAGAGAATTCCGCGGCATAGGCGGGCACGTTTCGTGTGGCGAGATTACCGAAGGCGATTTGTGTACGGGATCAAACACAGTGTCGGCAGTTCGTGGACCAGCGATGCTCGTTCTGCCTTGCCGCCTTGAGGCAAGCGGTCCATAGCACTCTAGCATTGTAGGCGGAGGTAAACAAATGGGGAGCGGGCTGTCAGTATGCGGGCAGGCAACGCTTCGCATAAGAAGTGAACATATCCGATTGTCGTCGATGCTTGCAAACGAAGCTGGGCGGCACTGGCAGCCCATGCGGCCAGGCGCAACTTCCTGCATTTGGTATAAAGTTTACGCTTGTTCTGTTTGGAGTGATTGACACGGCAGACAGGTTTATGCCCAGTATTTGGGGGATGTAGGTGCCTGAATGCTTGGGCTTTGTGGACATATGCAGTTAGTGTGCATTTGATGCTTCTGGCGAAGTGCAGAGGGCTCCTCTGATGTTCCGATACTTCGCTGTTTTGGCCAGGAAGTATGCACACAATCAGAAGCCAGAGTTGATAGCTGGGATGCATTACGGCAAGTCCAAAGCACGCGAATCATATTCGCGCTTATGAGTCCTGTCCCGTATCAGAAGGTATGATATCACGCACGAGTGCTTGCGTGCTTGCGTGCAGACTTGTGAACGTGCAGTGTAGGGAAGAGTGATAGGCCTCTCTGCTTTGACCGTGGTCCTTTTCGGTGTCCACTGTAGTGGGATGTTTCTGCCTTTTGACATGCGTTTGCGAGTTGGAATGTGACATTACAAACGCTATCAATGAGTTGGCTTGACAATATACGCGCAGCACAATACATGGTATGTTGTAGACCTCGCAGTGATTTGTGGCAAAAGTCCGGCAGCATTTTTGGCCCGATCCCTTCTGCGTGACGGCAATTGGGCTTCCAAGAACGATAATAGCGAAGGGCAGGCAACGGCACCCAGCGCGGCCAGGATTACGTGCGGTGCTTTCACAAAGGAAAGGGGAACTAGTAGAGCAAGTAGGTGTTTGTTGTTTGCAAGATTAGTTGAGCTACTTGTGTTGGGAGACGGCACTATTCATGAAGGTCCCTGACTTTTGTGTGAGGTTGGCATCACATGCCCAAGGATCCGTAGTGCTCAAACGTACTGGGAAGGGCCAGGCGGGGCACGGGCCCTGGGTCTGCAAACTCGTGGTGATTTCCACCGGAACTGAACGTTTTCAGGTAGCGTCGATCTCACAACGTTGAGTGATTGGACAAGGCAGCCACCCGCATCTTCCTGCACCCGATATTGGCCTAGGGCTTGGGTCGTGTGACCTGGCTGCGATCAGCTCCAACTGCCGATATGAATATTCGCTGTAGTTGGTAGAGCTGGAAGAATTTCTGTTGCGAGCGCATAAGATAGTGCAGCTTGTGTGCGCGTGCCTATCCTTTTGATGCATACTGCTGCTTCCAGAGGGTGCGCCCTGTAAAACAAATACGTCAGCTAAGGGAGGCCTTGGGTGCTGCTAGCTGCATTGTAGGCAGTCTAGTCGCATCTATGGATGCATTGGTGAGTGCGTGCAGGCTTCTGAATTTGAAGTGGCAGCTCGCCTTGTTCGGGCCGTACTTTTCTTTGGTATATTCTGGAGTAGGCTGATGTGAAGCGGCTCTAGGCGCTTGCGAGACAACGCATGGCATGAGGGGATGGTGTCAGTGAGATGGCGACGCGGCATATAAATAGAGCGAAATGTGCTAGAATGCAGCAGCGACTATGAGGTGATTTATGTTGACTGTTTAGTAGGACTGACTGGCAGGGTATGCTATGGTTCGTGTTCTGCGGAGAACGGGAATCGCGACTGACTGGCTGCCACGGAGTGCACGACCAACGCGAATTGTCATGGCGCTTATACAAGAAATTGTGGAACATAGTGGGTGGCACTAAAAAGTGCGGAGCTTGTCGACCAGGCAGACGGTTCTGGTTTGGCGACGGTATAAAAGCTGCTCTGGAGGTCAACGTATAACCCCCAAGTTTTCGTAGCACCAGCATACTAGGCAAGTGCGGATGAGAAGCAGTAGCGCCTCGTGCACCTCTTGGAAATTGCGATTTCGTTGGTTTCCCAACAAGATGCGATTCGAGAAAGGCGCTCCACGCAACCAGCTGTATCGTCCTGCATTTGGCATTAAGGCTGGATTATGCTCAGCTCGATTGCCCTGCTTGAACAAAGCTATGCCTGCACGTAGGAGAATAAGCAATATGTCGGGGGGACCTAGCGATCGCCCGCGTGGGTGCGGGCATCTGCCACTGCGACTTGCCGAAGCCTTCCTGCTCTGGCGTTGCGGTTGCGCGCTGTTCTCTTCATAATATATAGATATAATAAGGACCCACATGGACTGATATGCGGAGTTCCCAGCAACTGGAACATTTCGTCGAAATTCTATAACTTGCCGAACAAAATCCTAGGACCTTTTGCGCTTCAGCATGTATGACAACAGCCATAAATGTATATCGCCACGCATGCGGGTCTACCATGTTGCAATGCGACAAAAACTGGGAGTTCGTTTTGCATTAATCGAGATCTTCTTTAATACCGACTGAGGCGACGCGTTTTAGTGCTGGGCTTCCGTTTAAGAGACAGGGTCTAACGTTACAATCGATCTCAGTGGCTTGTTGAGGCGGTACATGTGCGCCGGATTGTGTCGGAGAGGGCGGCACAGACAATTCGATGCTTTGTGTCAAACACTTGATTGCATTGGTGATTATTCCCGTTTTATACAATGTGAGGTGTTCTGAGAAGAACGGCAATAGCCTAGGGCAGGCTACGTCAGGCGCTGCGGGCGACGTGCACTCCACACACATTCCAGCCCAGGTCATACCGCACGCCGGTTGCTCTGGTCTGTCAACACCGGTACGTTTGGCCAAAACAGCAAAGGTGCTTTGTTTTCGTGTAGGACGCAGTGCCTGGGTGCGTCGCGGATATTCTTCTTAGCTATCTGACGCTCGAAGGGTATTCTTGGCACCTTTCAGTAACCACCAGAATCAGCCTTTATACAGCACACCTTGGCTCACGTACGGTACATATCCGCTTTTCGTCGTTTTTCCAACGTGTAGCCTATCGACTGAGACTCCTCATGCAGCCCGCTGTGTAGAAATGGAGTTAGTATTCCGCCTTTGTGTGGTTTCGTTGCCCTTGTTGAATTCCGCCCCGTCTTCTGGTAGGCGAATAGCCAACATTTTGCAAATTGCTTGTGAACTTGCCTGTGCGAGCGCGGAGGCGTAATGCAGCTGGCGCTGGCGCGCCTGTTGCAGCAGTTAGGCGAGGCCCTCTCTGGTGTTGCGACTGCCTCCTGCTTGGCGCAGCAAGTATGCCATCAGAAATAACGTTATCTGCGTCAGGCGTTAACGCGCACTGCTACGTTTCAGGATGTCTAAAGCCACAAATTGATGCGTGCTTGCATACTTGTGTAGTTGCAGTGTGAGAAGAATTATGGGTTCCTTTTTGCTTCAACTGTTAACTTTTGGTATATGCAGAGACATAGTGTTTCACGCTAATGACATGCTTTTCCGGAACAGCGTGCGATAGTGTTGACGACCTTAATTAATTGGTGATGCAGCATGCGCGCGGAGCAAAACCCGGCAAGCTGTGGCAGCGCCACAAGGACTTTTGCACATAGGCGCGAAGCTTGGACGAAAAAGCACTCAACCCGTCAATAATTGTTTTATACAGGCTTGTGCTTCTCCTTTCGGCGGCATTATTGCACTATGTGCAATTACCAAGTGTCACTGGGATGTTCTTGAGGTAGGCACCCCAGGCCAGTGCACTTGCAAGATTCCAATGTGGTAGACAAAGCCAAAGTGGTAGCAGACACTGCCGTTGCCACCGCATGATCCTGCAAGCATCTCTTGAACCCCTTGGCCTACCCTTGGCCTTGGAAAAACAATCGATCCGACAAGCACCAGCAGTGCAACCAACGTCATCTTAGCTCACTTAGTATTAGCCTTATGCTCGACTCGCTTCGCTTGTTTGGACTCAGGCCCGCCTGTATTTAGGAGCCAACCCAGCATTTGGCGAAGCGGTAAGCGAGCCGCGTGCGTGAGCATCGTGGGGAAGTGCATACTGCCTAAGCGCGTCTGCGGCCACGGTGTGGCGAACCCCTCTCTGGATTTGATGTCGCACGCTGTTTTGGCCAGCAAGTATGCATAAAGTAGAAGGCTGGACATGCGGAGCATTCAGAAGCCAGAACCGTTAGTAGAGGGTATGAAGTAGGTGAAGCAAATTTGTCGTATGGGTGCGGATAGGGGTACTGGTACTTACTTCTTAGCAAGTACGAGTGCATGAATATGCGTCTTTGCTCATGCATGCAGATTTATTAAGCTGCCTTGT
>NW_013548918.1:0-4235 GCF_000499425.1 Eimeria acervulina | reverse complement strand
TATATATATATATATATATATGTATATATATATGTATATATATATATATATATATGTTTGGATGTGTCTGTATGGGTGTACCCATTGATGTTTATATATCTGTGTACAGATGTATATATATATATATATATATATACATATATAATATAATATATATAATATATATGCATGTATATATATATATATATAATATATATATATATTCATAAATGTGTGTGTGCGTGTGTGTATGTGTATGTACGTGTATAAGGTTTAGTCTTCTTCTATATATGCATACATCTAGAGAGACAGAGAAAGAGAGAGCTTATTAATATATATATATATATGCATGCACTAGAGTTAATATATATATATATATATATATGCATGCACTAGAGTTGATAATATATATATATATATATGTATATATGTTCTGTGTTTTTGCGTATACAAACATATATCTATATATGCGTATTATGTATATGCGTGTGTATATGTTTATATATATATATATATATATATAAATATATAAATATATAAATATATAAATATATAAATATATATGTGAGTTTATGATAAGTATTGATGTATATCCCTTTTACTTTTGACTTCAGTATGTGTAAATATCTGCATATATATGTTAAGTACATCTATCTATTGCGTTTATATATATATATATATATTATATAATATATATAATATATAATATATAATATATATATTATAAATTTTGTGTTTAACGTGAATTTATTGCGTGCATATGTTGCATACTCCTGTATATATGTATTATATATTATATATATCTATATATATATATATATATATATGTATATATATATATATGTATATATATATATATAATAAGCGTGTATCTATCTGTGTGTGTTAAGTGTACCTTCGCAAAAGACGCAGACAACATTTTGTTTGTTGCGGTGTATAATGATGAAGGCAAACACTTTTCTTTTTTCTGCTGTCTAGGGTTTCTTTGTTCTCCCTAAACCCTAAACCCTAAACCCTAGTATTGTAAGCCCTTAAACTGCACTTAAGCCTCCGCAGGGATTAGGGTTCAGAGGAAGTAGAGAGATCGACGGGACTGCCCAAACCCTAAACCCTAAACCCTAAGCGTACTGACGAGTTTATCTTCAGCTGAAGCGCACAATGAGGGTTTAGGGTTTAGGGTTTAGAGTGAATGTACAGAGGAGACGGAGGCAGCAACTAAAACCCTAATCATAGTCTTCTTCATTACAAACCCGAGACAGCCGCACAACTACACTTAGAGACAGAAAATATCTGTCTCCTACACACAGATACTGTCTCCTTCAAAGAGACAGACAATGTCTCTCTTATAAAAGAGACAGACAGTATCTGTCTCCTAGAGACAGACAGTATCTGTCTCCTATAGACGAAAGGAGTCTGTCTGTCTCCTAGAGACAAACAGTGTCTCCCTAACCCTAAACCCTAAACCCTAAACCCTAAACCCTAAACTTGTGCAGCTGACGCTTCTGCTGCAACTTGTTGCTGCTGGCAGAAGACTGCGATGAACTTCATCGCCAGAAGCCTCTGCAGCAGTGCCTGTGCTGCTGCTGCTGCAGCTGCTGCTGCAGCTGCACCTAAGAAGCAGCAGCTGCAGCAGCAAGACGAGCTCAGCTCTCTGGTTTGTCTGTGGCTGTCTCTTCTGACTGCCTTGCGATATACCGCGACCACCTGCAGCAGAAAAGAGACAGCAGCAGCAGTGGCGCAGCAGCAGTAGCAGCAGCAGCAGTAGCATCTCCTGTCTCTCTTTCCTTCTATCCCCTTGCCCTTCGCTCAGCTGTCTGTACACCTCAACTGCAGCAGAGTTAAACTCACCGTAGAAAGTTTTGCTGCTTCTTAGGCAGTCTCCCTGCATGCACAATGCGGCGTGGGATCCGACTTAAAACAGGCAAAGGGGGATCCCACTCCTGCTGCTCCTGCTGCTGCTGCTGCTGCTGCTGCTGCGGTGGGTCTGAGGGTATGAGTTTGGTTGCTGTGGCTTTCTGAATGTCTTCTTTAACTTGAGCGAGAGTCTGCTGCAGTTTAGAGACTCTTGCTTCCAGATTCTGCTGTCTCCTTTCGTACTTCTTCTTGTGGGGGCTACGCAGCAATTTGCTGCTGCACTCAGCCAGCCGCTGCTGCATCCGCTGCAGCTGCAGATACACCGCGCGCCTTTGAAGCCAAAGGATCTGAGTGAGAGACAGACCTGCAGCACGTTGCAGTCTATACACCTGAGCTTCATTGTCTCCTTTCTCTTCATTCCCTACTCCTGCTGCTGCTGTTGCTGCTGCTGCTGCTGCTGTATCAGCAGCAGTCGTAGCAGCAACAACAGCAGCAGTAGACGCAGCGGCATCCGCAGGCACTGCTCCTTCTCCCGCTTCTGCTGCTGTCTCTGCTGCTGCTGTACCCGCTGCAGCAGCAGGAACCCCAGCAGTAGCAGCAGGATCAGCAGCAGCAGGAAGATCACCAGCAGCAGCAGCAGCAGCAAGATTGTTTGTTGTGGGGTAATCTGGATTAAACTCTGCTACAACTCTGTCGTGTGTCTTCGGCTGCAGCACGAGGCAGCGACCCCCCAAACGAATAATAGCGCGAGCTGCTGCACGAGTAAACGCATGCGCCTGAGCAGCAGCAGCAGCAGCAGCAGCAGCAACAGCAGCTACAATGCACAGGGAACCTAGGAAGGAGACAGCAGCAGCAGCAGAACCAACAGCAGCAGCAGATGCAGCAGCAGCAGCAATGACAGCAGCAGCACCCAGAATAGCAGCAGCAGCAGTAGCAGCAGCAGTAGCAGCAGCAGCAGCATAGAGGGTGTCTTACCTTGACTTGAAGCCCCCTTACTCTTAACTCTCCGTCTCCATAGGGCGCCAGTCGCTTGCGGCTCAGCGGCGGCCCCACAACCTGAGATGAGCAGCAGCAGCAGCAGCAGCAGCAGCAGCAGCAGCAGCAGCAGCAAAAGGAGACAGAGGGAGGCATTCGGTACAAAGACGGAGCACAGCAGCAGCCTCCAGCATGCAGCAGCAGCAGCAGAAGAAACAACAACTCCACCTGTAGCAGCAGCAAGACTGCCTCCTACATCATCGCGAGCAGCATGCGGTCAGCCCCAGCAGCAGCAGCAGCAGCAGCAACAGCAACGGTAGTGTCAGCAGCAGCAAGACCACAACTAGCAGGACCACCGCCAAAAGTAGCAGCAGCAGCAGCAGCACTATCAGGCAGCACAAGACGACCAGCAGCAGCAGCAGCAGCAAGACCACCACAGCAGCAACAGTAGCAGCAGAACCAACACCACCAGCAGCACCACCACCACAACAGCAGCAACAGCAGCAGCAGCAGCAGCAGCAGCAGCAGCACGAGCATCATTGCTTGCCTTGACGGGGCAATCTCTTTTATATTTTCCTAAGAAGACTCCTTTCTGCTGCAGCGTCTCCCAGCAAACAGTGTCTCCTTCTTTGCATGCATTGAGCTTATGCAGCGGAAGCAGCTGAAAAGGAGACAGTCTGTACTTCTTTTGATGTCCCGGGCCCAGCTGTCTCCCCACAAACTTTGGAAGCCGCCGAAACAAAGGCATCTGCCCCCCCTCAAAACCTGAGGTGTACAGACACCACAGCAGCAGCAGCAGCAGCAGCAGCAGCAGCAGCAGCATTAGCAGCAGGAGGAGCAGCACCACAGTAGCAGTAGGAGTAGCAGCAACAGAAGGGGCAGCAGTAGCAGTGAGACAAGAGCAGCAGCAGCAGCAGCAGCAACACCAGCAGCAGCAGCAACAACAGCAGTAGATATAGTAGTACAAGGGGGAGGAGACAAGGAGTATGCAGCAAGAAGCAGCAAACAAAACGAAGGATGTTGAGGGTTTGCTGCTGGCGTTGTCTCGCCTGTCTTGTTGTTTGCTTCAGGCGTCTCTTGCTCTCTCTCTCTTTGTCTGTCTCTCTCTATCTGTCTCTCTTTGTCTGTCTCTCTTTGTCTCTGTCTCTGCTTTGCTGCAAGCCCCCTCTCTCTCCTTTGCTATCTCTAACATCGTCTCTCTTTAATCTGTCTCCTTCTTTCTGTCTCTCTGTCTCTTTTCTATCTGTCTCCTTCTATCTGTCTTAAAACATATACCTATCTATATTTATCTATATATCTATATACAGATATACAGATACACATATACATAATCTATATGTTGTCTATGCAAATATACATATACAAATACATATATAAATATATATATATATATATATATATATATAAATATATATATATATATATCT
>NW_013548919.1:0-4702 GCF_000499425.1 Eimeria acervulina | reverse complement strand
TATATTTATATTTATATTTATATTTATATTTATATTTATATTTATATTTATATTTATACTTATACTTATACTTATACTTATATTTATATATTTATATTTATACTTATAATTATACTTATATTTATATTTATTTTCTTTCTTTTTTGTTTGTTTGTTTGTTGTTTTTGTTTACATACACCTGAAGATACCGGCATGGAGAGGAAGACAAAATATTGAATTAATGATTGAAGAGAAAACAAGAAAAACTTTGAAGCACCTTTTCGGCTGTACATACAGCTGTGAAGAGAAGGAGAGAGAGAAGTAGAGATATAATTAATTAAAATAAAAGAAGATTAAGTGTAAACATATTCAACAGAAAGAAAGAGAAAGAAAGAGAAAAAAAAGAAGACGAAGAAAATGTTTTTTTGCAGTCCTGGGATATGCAAAGGGAGAAAAACAAACAAAGAAAATTAAATAAATAAAATAAACAAAAAAAGAAAATAAATAAACAAAGAAATCACAACAAACAGTTTAAACAAACAAAAGAATATTCAACAGAAAACAGGCAGCAACTGCAGCAGCAGCAGCAGCAGCAGCAACAGCAGCAGTAGCAGCAGCAGCAGCAGCAGCAAAGAAAGACATTTATAGGGACGGCAGACAAGTGTAAAGGTAAAGAGTCAAAGAGACAAAAGAAATATAAACAAAGACAAACAAAGAGAGGCACTGCAACAAAAGAAGAAAAACAAACAAACAAATGCTGTTTTATTTTTATATAAATAATATTTATTTCCTTCTGTCTTTCGTTTTTTGTTACGTCGCTTCCTCTTCTTTTTATTTAAACTTATTTATTCAGTTAAAGCAACTTGGAGAAATATAATTCTTTTAATGAAGATATTAAATTAAACAAATAAAACAAATCAAAGAGAAATAGAATGCATATAAATACAGTTATCAAATAAAAAGCGCAAACAGAAACAAAATTAATGTAAATAGATTTATTGAATTAATTATTTTAAAAATTTGATATATTCAATAATATATATATATATATGCATCTGTATAGTATTCTGGATATATATATATGTATATATATATTATATATGTGTATATTATATATATACCCCAGACGAAACCACTTTTGTGGGGCTTTTAGAAGCCAACGTACACCCTAAATATATCCTGTCAACTGCCTATAGGAACAGCACATATATAAGTAAATATATATATATATATATATATATATATATCTAATACATATATATATATATATATTATATATGTATATTCATATGCATGTATATGCATGTATATGTACATATATGTAATATACATATATATATATATATTACATTATATTACATTATGTATGTATATGTACAATATATATGCATATTCATATATATATATATATATATATATATATATATCACATTGATATATAATATGTGAGTATATCAGTCTTGACAGTATTTTGGTTTTTAAGTTGAGTTATATTTACAATTTTTATTTAGCGTGAATTATTTTTTATTGTTGAAATATTGTAGTGTACGGATTGGGCGTATGAACACGAAACGTGCATATAAAAGGAAAAAATGTAGCGGTGTCTGCGCGAAGATTATCATGAAACGATTACAGCATTTAAAATAAAATAAAGTAGAATTAATATTTATTGAAATTACTGCAATATATATTACAGCTGCCTGTACAGCTAAGATGGAGGGTCAGATTCACGTCAGTAGTTTGACGCGTTATTATTTTGAGAATAATGAGTGAATCTACATTTGAATTGTTTGATTTTTTCAGGAAATGAATTATATAAAGCCAATTAATTGCATAAATATATTTAATATATTAAAATATACCTTTTTCATGTCCTGTTCAGCACTGAATATGGTGCAGCTGAGGTTGGCTGGGGGCCGGCGGATGCTGCTACCTCGGCGCACAGGTGTTGCGGTGGTGGCGCTTCAAATTGCAGGTGGCGACCACAGCTACCCATGTCTTTTTTTTGAGATTTCGTGGTTGAGTGCTCCTCCTCGTTGGACGCTTGACTTGGAAATTTCATTGATTGCAATTTATTCTGCTCATTATACCCTCTTCAAGAGAAAGAAGCAGCAGCAATAGCCAAATACACAGCGCAACCCATACCTCACCTGCCTCTCTGCACTCCATCAATCGCCTTCTTTACAACTCACGAAAATGAGAGAAGTCATCAGCATTCACGTCGGCCAAGCCGGTATCCAAATCGGAAATGCCTGCTGGTGAGGAAATATTGCAAAGTTTTCCTTCAATTTAACTCCTGGAACGCTGCACTTCGTCAGCACCCACCACCAACCAACCGCAGCTCAGCACAGACCTGAACCCAGGAACAGCTCTAGCTGGAAACACCGATATAAGAGGCATTTTCTCTGTTGATTCTCCTTTATTTTATTGTTCTTTTCATGAAATTCTAATCTAAAATGCACAGACAGAAGCAGGAAAGGCAGTCGAGACCCGTCTGCGGCGGTTTCGTTGGCGTTTCGGATGCCGGGCCCCAGTATAACAGGGCGGCGACTGCGTGAATTTAGCTATATTTCACCATTGAATATCTTTTTTCTTTTGTTTTTCGTGAAAGTGAACATATTTCCGTGCAGATAAAGGGGTATTTGGAGCCGATCTGCAGTCGGAAACCCACGGATCACCATGCTTTCTTCTTATTCTGCTGTGTTGATGTTTCAGGGAGCTCTTCTGCCTCGAGCACGGCATTCAGCCCGATGGGCAGATGCCCCCTGACCAGACTATTGGAGGTATTGATGATGCCTTCAACACTTTCTTCTCTGAGACTGGCGCTGGGAAGCACGTAAGCGGCATATCTTCTCATTTGATAGGTTTTTCGGTGTCTGAACCACCATCAGCATCGTCTTCTATTTCGTCTTCTCTCTAGCAAAGTACTGATTATCTTAGTATCGAAAAGCATTTGTATGAATGAAGTCTTTGCCATTATTCTCCATTTCTTTTGTGTTTCTACTTTTTACCTTCAGGTTCCCCGCTGCGTGTTCCTTGACTTGGAACCCACAGTGGTAGACGAAGTGCGTACCGGCACATACCGCCATTTGTTTCACCCTGAACAATTGATATCTGGGAAGGAGGATGCAGCAAACAACTTTGCTCGTGGGCACTACACCATTGGGAAGGAGATAGTCGATCTATCTCTGGATAGAATCCGCAAGCTGGCTGATCAGTGCACAGGTCTTCAAGGTTTCCTGATGTTCAATGCTGTGGGAGGAGGTACAGGTTCAGGTTTGGGTTGTTTATTGTTGGAGCGTCTGTCTGTTGACTACGGAAAGAAGAGCAAGCTGAACTTCTGTTCATGGCCTTCTCCCCAGGTGTCTACAGCAGTAGTGGAGCCGTACAACTCTGTCTTATCTACGCATTCTTTACTTGAGCACACAGATGTTGCAGTGATGTTGGATAATGAAGCTATCTACGATATTTGCCGCCGAAACTTGGATATTGAGCGTCCTACATACACAAACCTCAACCGTTTGATAGCTCAAGTTATTTCTTCTCTGACAGCTTCTCTGCGTTTCGACGGTGCTCTGAACGTGGATGTGACGGAGTTCCAAACAAACTTAGTTCCCTATCCTCGTATTCACTTTATGCTTTCTTCTTATGCTCCAATTATTTCAGCAGAGAAGGCATATCATGAGCAGCTTTCTGTTGCAGAAATTACAAACAGCGCATTCGAGCCTGCAAGTATGATGGCGAAGTGCGATCCTCGTCATGGAAAGTATATGGCATGCTGTTTGATGTATAGAGGAGATGTTGTTCCGAAGGATGTAAATGCAGCAGTAGCAACAATAAAGACAAAGAGAACAATTCAATTTGTTGATTGGTGCCCAACTGGCTTTAAATGCGGCATTAATTATCAGCCTCCTACAGTTGTACCTGGAGGAGATCTAGCAAAAGTTATGAGAGCTGTATGCATGATTAGCAATAGCACAGCTATTGCAGAAGTCTTCAGTCGTATGGATCATAAGTTCGATCTTATGTATGCTAAGAGAGCCTTTGTACACTGGTATGTTGGTGAAGGTATGGAGGAAGGTGAATTTTCAGAAGCAAGAGAAGATTTAGCAGCACTTGAAAAAGATTATGAAGAAGTCGGCATTGAAACAGCTGAAGGAGAAGCAGAAGAAGAAGGATATGGAGATGAATTCTAAACTTTACTTCTCTTACTCTACTGCTACTTTCATTATTATCTTATTATTATTATTATTAGCGACTTTATAATAACATGCATCCAAGCAATATGCACCAAGCAGTAGAATCAAAAAGGAGAATCAGCGAATGATATATATATATAATATATATTATTTATAATATATATTATATATATTTCTTCGCTTTTCTTCTTTTTTTTCTGTTTCTTTTTGCTTTGTTGTTGTTGCTGCTGCTTGATGGATTTAGTTGTTGAGGGATATTATTAGGGTTCTTTTGTCCATTTTTGCTGTCTCTCTTTGTCTATTCATGTTAATTGATTTGCTGCTGAAGGCGGCCTCTAAACAACAACAACAACTCCAGCAGAAAGAAATGCTTTAGCTTTCCTTGTCCTATTCCTTCACATATTTATAATATATATATATATAAAATATATAAATATCTTTTAGTATATTCATTGCTTTAATAATAAATAGACACCACTTGTAGCTGTTATATAGCAGCAGAAGGAATAGTTTAATCAAATAGA
>NW_013548920.1:27500-50686 GCF_000499425.1 Eimeria acervulina | reverse complement strand
TCAAAACCGTTTGTCGGGGGCATCTTCTCTGCCTCCTCAACTCAGCGTCGGCGACTACAAACATGCGCGAACAACGGGTGAAGCCGTCGTTGGCACAAACTTTCGTAGGCATTGCTTTGCCTTTTGTTCAAAGGGACTTCTATCCTACAAGCTCTCTGACGCCTGCTGTCCTACTGTCGTGGCCTATGCACCTTTCTCTACCAACGGCCATCTGAGCGCCGCCCCGACACGCTTCCCCTCTTCACAAGCTTTGTATGGGCCGCGCCTGATTGGGGTTGGCAGAATGCTATCTTCACGCGCACACATCTGTTGCAGGCTGGTAGCGGCCCATTGCCCATGTTCCATTGGGTTGCGATTCCTATTTTGAAGGGCGATTTCCAACACACGCACAAGGCAATAAGAGCCGCAGTGTTTTGTGGCCGGCCCTCGTTGCCTCATCGCCAAGGTGTCTGCACCAACAACAACAACGGCAGGGTTGCGAAGTGTGCTGCATGCTTGCCTATCACGTATTTAACTTTTAATAGTACGCGTACGTCTGTGCGTACACTGCACATTGGGTGCGATAGGCTAGTGCTCTGGCATCTACACCTTTCTGGGTTCAAGGGCTGAAGCCCGCACTATTTTCTGGCTGACGAGCTCAGTGCGTATTGTCGGTGCTTTATTTGATAGTGTGATCGTGTGGTAGCTGAAAATCCGCATTGGTGTCACTGACAAGGTCATGCTTCTGTTGGGCGATGCAATAGTTTATCACTTGCTGCTTAGGCTATCGTGGATGGCCATTGCTCTCACGGTAGTGCGCAGCTGCCCCCCTAAACTCGAATCGAAAGTATACGCAATCGCTTCAGGGATAACAAACCTGGGCGCCGCATGCAGCAAGATGCTGAATGTTGTAGCGATTGAAATCGGTGATATTCAGATGAAGGAAACGGCGCCGTGGGGCTGCAACTTCCACACGTTTCCCAACTTGGTTCTCATCTCGCAGTGTCTGCTGCCCTGTGCATGCATTCCGCTCGCCTACTTCATTTTGCCCAAGGAGGCCCTCGCCTCGGCCGTGCCGCCGCACCAGCGAAGACGCAGCAAACGGCTTTCTAACTGCAGCAGCACTGATCAAGGTAGAACTCCTTGAAACCCACCTCAAGGCAGCCCCACAGCAGAACATCCCTGTGACGCAGCCTAGGAAAGGCTGGCATTGCAGGCATCTGTAGGAGGCGGCATGAGGACGTGGCGGCGGTGGCCGGAGATGCAGGGTCAAGGCCTCATTTTGTTGAGTTCTGAACAGGCAAGACAAAGAACCAATCGACGTGCAACAACCTATAGTTTCAGCGGATACTGGACAGAGAATCCTTTTGTGCTATTTTTTCCTTCAAAGAATGCCACCGGGTTTGCAGGAGTGTCGCAGGGGGCCCGCTGCTGGCTCTTTGGACGCCTGCGTGCTGTTTCGTGATTCTTTGCGTATCAGTGTTGTCGCAGCTGGGCTGGGGAAAGAAGCGAAAAGGGAGGATTGAGCCCTGCCTACAAGAACAACATCACCTGCATGCAACTGCATGCGTGCAACAGCTGCTCCTCGTGTGTGAAGTATGGTGGCTGCGCTTGGGTCCGCATGCTTTGGTATATGCGCTTCCGCGCCTCCCATTGCCGTCTTGAATGGCGTTGATTTCGTTCAGGGAGCGGCGCCGCTCTTCGTCGATCTGCTTTGGAGTTCAGTGCACTTGTGCCGTTTCCTTCGCTGGTTGCGATGAGGACTAGATTTTGTCTTGTGTGATAGCGGGGCTGATGATGTACATTTCCTTTATGCGTGGTATTCGGAAGCGGCAACTGGGATCCCGTAGAGAGGGCAGCTGCTGCTGCGTCAGCGCGGTGTTTCTGGTCGGCGTATGAGACGTAGTAGTGGCCCATCCATGCAAATGCATTGCACAGGGAATTCCCTTTTTTATGCATCCTTTGTATTTCTCAAGGCTCTCAGCATGATGAAACTTCGCTTTCCATTCGGCACTCCACACGTAGCGCACCCTCATTCTCTTTCCTGACTCCACTCAAATGGGCCAAGAGTGGAAACTTAGAAGATTTATCTAGAGTTTCAGTGTTTACTATTTAGTAGAGTTGTGGTTAGAGCAAGTGGCACATACTCATAAGATATCTGTAAAGGAGGAAAGAACGCGTTTCTTTGTAGCCGCAAGCACTGGGAATCTGCTGCATTAGAAGACAGAAACCCAAATACGCGGCGTGTATGAGAAGAGCAGGAAATAATATATTGCCACGAGATTGGTGAAATGCACGACGAGACCATCTTCTTGAATTTGCTTTCGTCTAAACGCGAGTGGAAGTGCGTTAGGGATCAGATGTCAGGCACATGTGCACCCTGAGGTTTGACAGCAGCTTAATAATCGTACCTCTGCATATATTTTGTTGTAATATGATTCGTAGTACCGCGTAAGGGTGTACAGATTCTACGAATTGATAATGAGAGAATTTCTTCAGGGTGAATCGTGCGCGGTCTCCATCTCAAGCTGTTGCGAGACAGCTGGCCTGTTGAATGCCGTCAGCGCCCCGGTCTGCCCTAAATCCCTTCCTCTGCCTTATGAACTACAGACGACTCTCTGGTGCTCCGCGACAGATCAGCAAGACTCGAGAAAGCCGGGTCTATGAGTTCAACTTTTACTTGCTAATCAGATGATAGTGGGCGAGCTGTCACAGCAGGAACAAACGAAATCAAAGGTGAGAAAAACGGAAAACGAAATAGAGAAACTACACAGGCTCTCTGTTCCCATAGCACTGCATTCCACCCTCATCCTTCCCTGCAACATATGTACATATATATATGTATTATATGTACGTATATAATATATATACATATATAATATTGTAGTGCATATGCAGTGCAGCTCGCGCAGTGTTTAAAGCGTTTCCAGGCTTTGACTTTACTTATTAGAGTTACTTACCCATTCAGAAGAAGCCCTCAGGATATTTCCTCTTTGCACATAGCAAAGACGCAAACAATGTAAAACTTGTGCAGTTCCTTGTATATGGTCGACGGTGAATGCGTACGTGAGTGATCGACTTGCATCTGCTGCATCTTTCTATCAGGTTCTATTTTCAGCTGTGGTGTGCGTAGTTCCACTGCTTCTGCTAGCAGCTAATCCAACGTTTATTAATTGCCTGCCGCGGTGCGCTGTACTGTAGCGCAGTGATGCTGCTCAGCACCGAGCGGCACCGCAGCAACAGCGAAAGACGCAAAGTGATTACCCTTAGCTTCACAGCCGTGTCAGTGGATAATTATCGCAGCGGAGCACGGAACAGCCGCTGGCTTTAGGGCTGCTGTTGGTGGAGACGCGACGACAGCTTCTCTGCTGATCCGTGGCAGGAATCCTGCTGCCACGGGGCAGGGACGCAGCCAAGGAGGGGATGCTCAAAGAACCCCAGCAGCTGCATATTTGCTATCCTTTTGCTTTGTCCCGTCATCTCAGTGTAGGCCTCAAGGCCACTGACACCAGACGCCGCCCTCAAGCCGCACGCAGCTCACCACGCTGCTTCTCTGTAGCTAGTAGGTTTGCTACTGCTGTGTCTTTATCTCTTCAGTCACTGCCAAAGGCGTCCTCTAACTGTCAAGCAGCAAGAAAGAAAACCCCGCACACAGCCGCCCCCACACTGACATCCATGCATGTCCGCTCCTCTTTACAGTATTAAAAATGACCTCGCTCACAGGCGCAGCCCATAAAGCATTGCTGACGACGACACATAGGCGTCAATTCCCTGACATGCAGCTGGCCCCAGCTACCTTCACCTAGCTGCCATTGGCTTGGCTTCCCTGTGGCTGGCTAGCATGGTCTGCTAAAGCGGATGCGAGGCGCACACAAGTGCATTGACTGTTGCCGCAGCTCTCTCCTTGCAGCGAGCATGGGGGGCACAACCTACGTTCTCTAATGCAAGACCAATGGAGGTTGGATGCTCTATCTGAAGTTCGTGCCGTACGCGCATTTACTGGCCTGCACGCTGGCTGCTGAGGGCCACGTGCCGTGTTAAGGGTTTCCTATTCTGCATTATCCTTGCATGCAGAAGAAAGGGCCTTTGCTCCATTTGCATTTGGGGTTGCCTTGCAGCAGGAGTTGCAGCGAGGAGTGCAGCAACTGCAAGCAGGTCTCCCCCTTTCCTCACCTTCAGCGCCATTCCGCCATTCATTCCTTCCTACCGCTGCGCTCAGCAAGCAAAGAGGCTCTAAGACAGGTGATCACCTGCCTTTTAAAACCTCATCTTAATTACTTTAACTCGACTGCTTCTTTTAATACTAGGCTAAGATGGAGGACCCGCGTTGCTGAATTATTGAATCACTTTGCCGCGCCATCCCGCCACTGTGCCAACGAGAGTGTTCTTCTTATCCGAGTTTCAGTGCAGTCAAAAGAGTTAAAATAAGCTCCACGAAGTGCACTGCAGTCCTCTGCAACCTCAAGGCGTTCTGGGCACAGCGGTCCAAACGCATGGGCGTCATGGTGCTAGGAGGAGGCGACGAGTATAACCAGTTGCTGCACACCTTGCTGCTCCTCCTGCTGCAAGTGAACCCCAGACGCAAACATGCTTATTCCCCCTCTTGACGCATTCAAAAACAGTCACGAGAATTGTTGTTAAACCCTTGCTTCTTGGCCCTGAGCAGCCAACCAACCGCGCCAGTAGAACAAAATATACCAACCGCTCCAGACTGACCACGCAGCAACCACCGTGTGCACTCTCTACAGATTGTTTTATTCCCTTCCCTGTTAATTGGTTCCCTTCTAAGACCAGGCAAGCAGCAAGCATTCACCTAGTAAACGTGAGGCGGCAAAATAAAGGAATCACACCCTTGGGAGCGCTGGCGGCGCTGCGCGTGCCCTGCTGCCCATCCAACCGTGTGTTCACCATCAGGGGGCAGCTGCACTTCAAAAGTACTCTAACTAGTATGCACGCAACCCTAATATGTTGGCAATGAGCCTTAGGCCTTCTTGCACTGCAGCGTGACTCGTTGGAAAGAGGCCCCCAACATGGGGCATAACACCGCCGGCATGGTAATGCGTTGAAGAACCACAACTGCGCCTTCGCCAGCTTGTCGAATTTCTTGTTTTGTTGCTTCTAGGGTTTAGGGGGTGGGGCTTGGTGTTCGCTGCTCGCTGCCTGACAGATGGGTTTGTATGGACCTGATCCACTCTTCATCGTCTTCTCTCCAAGGGCCCCACTGGGCTGCAGTGAACTTTGTCACGGAGTCCGGTGTACACAGCAGCGCTTTCTTCAGGCCAAGCACCATCAGCATTGGAGCCCGCTGGCTTCTTCTGTAATACTCCAAAGCGGCGTGCAACGTGCGGGCGACATCTACATTGTTGTACTTTTGCCTCTGCGTACTTAACTTGTGGGGAACAAACCTTGCTTCACGTATGTGGAGGAGTACAAGTGGCCACCAAGAATGCTTCAATGCCCTTTCCCCAAGCACTTCTGCCGCACAATATAGCGTATCAAGAACCAGAAATATCATTCCCATGATCTCTATCGCGCACTTGGCCTGGCAGCGTTTGTAGGCCACGGGCATATTTCTGATTGCAAATGCACAGAGGGCCTCTGCATTAGACAAAAGCTCGTTGAGATCTGACGGGGCAAGTGCATCCTTCTTCAGTATTTTTCTGCACTTATTGAGTGCATTAACTGCAAACCTTTGGGTTGTAGACAACGTCAAGGCTAATTCCATATCAAAGCTTCTTGAGTTCACTGTCTTCTTATTTACAGATGTCTCTTGGATTGGAGGAACGCGATAATATGGATGGGACTTCAAAAGCTCCGGAGGAACCCCCGGAAAGACATGCGTGAGCCAACCGAAATATAGTAGGAAGTCCCCATCAGAAGGCGGCACCGACGCTGTTGCTGGCTGAAGAAAGCATAGCAAAAACAGCAGCAGAAAAGGCGCCAGCAGTAGCAGCAGCAGAAGCACCCACTACAACGAAAACACTATTCAATCCTGATTACTGCACTTCATCAGCTGATCTCAGCAACCATATGCACGCATGGACACATAAGCACGCACACACCAGGCAGTTGAAAACGACAGATAGAGGCGACTGCTGCAGCAAGTACAGGAAGCATCGAGTAGTGGCGTCTAGTCTATGCATGCATGCATGCACATTTTGCATGTAGCAGCTCCAACCTGTTGAGATGGTGCGCGTTGCTGACGCAAGATGGTAACAGCAGGCAGCAGCAGCCGCGAGGCAGAAGCAGGGGCCCCAGAGGAAAATGAGGGCAGTATGATTGCTGCTGGCTGCTTAAGGATAATTAATCTTTTTGCAGGAGCAAGAGATGAAGCTGCTTCCAAGTAGCTAGACAGCTCCCGTTTCCTCTGCTGGTGTGAATCAGGCGTCGGAGGCGCGGTAGGAGCCACCGATTGAGGCGTCACAGCAGCATTCACATGTTGAGGCGCTGCAGCAGCCACCGGTTGAGGGCCTATAGCAGCCACCGGATGGGGCGTTGCAGCAGCCACCGATTGAGACGCTGCAACAGCCGCCGGTTGAGGGTCTGCATCAGCCACCCGTTGGGGCCCTTTAGTAGCAGCCACCACTTGAGGCGCTTCAGCAGCATCCACCACTTGAAGCTCTTCAGGAGCAGCCACCACTTGTTGCGCTGCAGCAACAGCCACCACTTGAGGCGCTGCAGCAACTACCGGTTGTACCTGTAAATCCGGAAAAGCAAGACACGGATGCAGAGTTTGAATATGTCAGCATCCCCTAACAGAAGGGCCTTGTCTAATAAACTCAGAAGCTCACCTTCGCGGCAGCAAAGGAAGCCTCAGTGAAGGGAAGAGGACCTGAAACGTCGGCAGCTGAGCCACGTGGTATATTTTGGGGGGCTGAGGGGCCTGCGGTTGGCTGCTGCGTTTTTCTGCTTCTCTCTTTTTGGTTTTCCCTAAGGTCGTCTGGTCCGTGAGAGGAAACTGAGAGTTGGTCATACATCGTACCCCATGCCTGCGCCAAGCCAGCGGCGCCTCGTGATGTGGAAGGCCGCGAACCAACAGACAGATCAAGTGGTTCAGAGTTCTGTGGTTCGTATTCTGGCAGCCAGGTCGATTCAGCAAGGGGATCTTCGCTGCCAAGCAACACGGCGTCAATAAAAGCATCCAAGTCAGGGTCGAGAGGGGGGGCAGGCTGTAGCGGGCCTTCTTGAAGCGGCATCTCAAGTATAAGCTTTTTTGCCCAATCCCCCTCATTAAATGGATCTTGGCCTCCCCTCTTCAGATCTGCGCTCATCCCGTCTTTCGTTACCCGTTCAGCGGTTGCTCTCAGGAAAGCTTGAACTGCCGCACCGGCGGTCACATCTACTACAGAAGCATACTCGGCATCTGCTAATAGTTCGTCCACCGGCGTAAGACCAGCGAACAACTGAACTCCGGCATCTTGTAAGCCCTGTTGCTGTTCTGAGGATGCACTTGCGCTGGATTCTGAGCTACTTGAACCGGATTCCTCGCATTTTTCGCGCCCCCAGCTAACGGCCAGCCTGCGGGCGAAGGAAGGGCGTGTAATTCTTTTTCTCATCAACAAACTGCACAGGTAGACAAGGAATATCATAGCAGAAACGGCAAAAAGTGATACAAGCAGCAACGGGATCCTTGACTGGCGTGCCGTTGTGGAGGGCCTGGGCCACTTCCGTGGCACTCCATCTCGATGCGTGGTGTCTTGTGGCTTTAGAAGGGAAGCAGGAAGAGGAGAGTCAGGAGGAGAAGAATACCCAAAAGGGGGGTCTCTCCAACCTGCAAAACCGGAACCATGAAGTATATTATCGCTCATCAGCGACCGTCAGTAAGACGAATCGAGGAAACTCATGTTGACCAGCCGCCGATGTATTCAGGGAAACGGGCGCTTTCCCGCACAGGAGCTGAAAATTCGTAAAAAAGCAAAGAAACAATGAGAGAAGTTCATTCAAGTCAGCAACAAGGATGCTAAACGAAAACGGCTTCTACGTGCCACTAAGGCGACAAGTCCATTCGATGCTTCTTCCCAAAGTGACAGGAACTCCAAGGAATGAAACTCCAACTTCGAAGGGAAAATTAAATATTTCTCTCTATAAAATAAATAAGAAATATGCAAGATATACTTATTGACCTTCTTTCAACTTGATTCAACCACCCCCCAAGGGATTCCGAAAACACCGGCCGTTCAGCGGATTCCACTCGGCAGGTTCCAATTCATCGCCTCCGACAACACTGAAGGATCCGCAGGCAGAAAATAGAATTTTTTAAATAGTGAATTAATATTCTTCGTTTTATCGTATAATGCTCAAATATACGAGGAAAGCTGCTCTATGCCGCTGCCAGACAATGTGGGAAGATCGAAAGCAAAGGCGCAAGAACCTGGAGCCGATGGAACTGCCAAATTTCTCAAACTCTCGCTTGCTTCAGAGCTTCCTTTTAATGCGGAAAACAAACTGCAAAGCTGTCCCAATGTTGAACATACAAACACAAGGCCAAAGGCACACCTTCATGAGGCTCTCCTGAAAACCGTGCGTCGCACGGTTTGCTCAGTTGGTATTACATGAATTTCTACAGACATGCAGGCTGGCCTGAGCTTCAACGAAGTGTTCAACAACTTTCGACAGTGCTACTGATAACACCGAAAGTGCAGTTGCGTACGCCTGCAGATAGTGATGCGTCGCTGTAGCATGGTCTGTACCAAGTTCCAACACTTAAGCAGAAGTACAGCAATTCTCTACAGCGATACTACAGACCGCAGAAAGGGATTTGATCGTGCTTGCACGTTAAGGCTCCTCGACGTGTTAGTTGAAACGAGGTCTGGTGCAACTCGTCTCAAGCCCTCTCCTCCCACCGGCCCAATTATTCATTATTAACAGTTGCGACCCCCAACAGCCTTCTGAAAAGCGTCATTACTGACAGGGATTCGAAGTTTTTCAGCACTTTGTGGAGTGGTTGCATGAGGCAGATCAGTATCGGCCGCAAGATGAACGCCATCAACCACCTTGAGGCAGACGGTCAAACTGGGAGCTGCATAGGCTGCTCTCAGTTCCTCCTCATCCACCTTTCCAATTTCGGTGTTATTTCTGTATTTTTCAAGATTCCTTCCCAATGCCCCTTCTATTGGGGCGGTCTCCTCAATCCTTTGTTCGTCCACAGCAACAAAGTAGCCAGAAATTGCAAGTCCAGCAGCATTATCTACACCCAAAACAACAGGAGCAACAGGGACGGCACAGATAAGATAGGAGGCAGCACGATCAGCGACTACTCGATTAGCAGCAACCAGACCTAGACTTGCAACGGGTGGAAATGCTGCTGCACCTGCTGTTGCAGGCCTGTCGCGGCCACGCAAAGAAGCGGTAGAAGTACAGAAAATGCGGAAGGGTTCGCAGGGGAGGGTTCATGAGCTGAGAACGCTCCTACGCTTGCAGAAGAAGCCGCAGGAGTGTGTGCAGGGGCACAAGAAAACACCTCCTCCAAGACATACAGGAACTGGCACAATCGCAGAGGGAACCTGCTGCCGCTACGGCGCTCCCCGGATCTGTTGCAAAAACACGAGAAACACTTACGACTCAAATACGAAAACGGAAGCCGGCAAACAAGCAAACGTAGAAGCAAGAAAGAGCCAATAGCAATAGCTGGGGATAATACACATAAAAATCATATTCAAGAATGAAGATTCTAGCGCAACACTCCCCGACTCTAGCTTCGTCCTTGGGCACTCTGGACACCAAACGTTCTGGGTGCGACTGAATGGCTAATACAGCGATTCAGGCTCCGCTACCCTCCTTCCTAGATTCAGCATCAGCAGATGCAGCAGCAGCACTTATAGCAATGGCACGAGCACCCGCAACAGAAGCATCACTAGTTTGAAACGATCACCAGGAGCGGCAGCCTGAGCAACACGAAGAACAGCAGCACCAGAAGCTGCAGCCTGGGTCGCAGGTCCTTCGGCAGCGACAAAGATCGCAGCCTGGGCTACAGGAGGGGGCAGCACTGGCAGCAGAAACAACACACGCTGCAGCAGCCCTATGCGCGACAGGGACCTTCTCCTCGGCAATCTCATGCCTTGCGGAACTAGTCGACACACGAGATTGTGTGCTGCTTAGCACTTGGCGGAGAGGGAAAAAAAGCTGCGCGAAGGCTTATCGGAATTCGGTGTTTTGCTTCAACTTGGGTGTAGGTTGGATCGTGAAGGAAAAGGAACTGTTTAACATTGGTCTACAATGGTGCTGTCTGCAAAATAAAGGTGTTTGGGTATACACGCAGGTGGGGTTGGCTCGCAGCAGAAGAAGCTGCTGCGCGTTGTGCTGCAACTCTTCACGGGCCGCTTCCTTTCCTTAGCACCAACAGTTTCCAGTTCATCGTGCATCTGTGCTGGCTACTGTAAGGGAGGTCAGCTGCTGCTGCAGCTGCAGTCGCTGCTGCTGTACAGATTTCTCCTATGCTGACCAATATGCTAATAAGTAGAAAACACCCCAAATAACTTGGTCTGGTGAATGCTTCAGATACACCCGAAGCAGAGGCGTCGCAAGCAGCAGAACATCGCCTTTTTAACTAGAGCCGGCGACATCCCTGCAGCCCTTGACGAGCTTCAATCAATCCAGAGTAACTAGTTATTTATCAAAGCATACCTAATTAAAAAGGGCTCCTTCACAGCAGCTTATCCCCCCTTTCATCCGTGTCTAGCCTAGCCGCTGTAGGCACAGCAGCTTAAAGGCCTGGGGCTGCTGGAGAAGAAGCTGCAGATGTGTGTTTAGCCCCAATAATAAAATGCTGCAGTACAACTCTGCATGCAAGCACTACAGGAGCCCCTTCTGCCTCCCGTACGAACACCGCAGACAGTTATTATGCTTCTTCTTGCATGCAGACTGAATGCTGAGAGCTCGAGTACGAAAGTGTTTGTGTACTGGTAAGTAAGCTACTTCTGCTAGGCGTGTAGCTAGTTGATTGCTTACGTTGTTTGGCGTTCAAACCCAGTTAAATAGAGTGAAATGTGAGCCCTCCTTGTCTTTATTAATCCTAATTTTAATTCTAATTAAACTTGTCTACACATACAACAAACAAAGGAGCCCTCATCGGCGACGAGCTGCTGTACATAGAGTGCCTGGCGGTGCGAAGAGCAGCAGCAGACTGTTGATGAAAGGAAATGCATAATTTTAGATATTGTTCTGTTTATTTCTACAGATAAATTCATTAAACATTTAAACAAAACACAACACCGGCGTTTCCTCCCCCAAACACCCACACCAGGGGCAGCAGCGCAGCACGCCGCTACCCGTGCAGCAGCAACAACAGCAGCAGCAGCAGCAGCAGCACCAGCTACTGCTGCGGCATCGCGTTGCTGCTGTTACGGTGGAGAAAGGAAGCAAATAAACTTTTTGGGTTTTGTTCGGTTTTCCTCATCTCTTGTTTTGTTGAGCTGCTGCAGCAGCCGCTGCAGCCAGCAGCAGCCAGCTAGGGCCTGAGCGCTAGTAGCGCTCCTGCAGCAGCAGCAGTTTGGCGGTGGGCAGCAGCAGCAGCAACAGCAGCAACAGAAGGAGTTGCTGCTGTAGTCTCTGCGAGATACCAAACAACAGAAACAGCAACACCAACAGCAGCAGCAGCCGCAGCAGCAGCAGCAGCAGCAGCAGCAGCAGTTGCTCATAACGTAGGGTGGTGTAGAGGCCACTGCAGGGGGCCTCGTGAATTGCTGCGGCTGAGGCTCGTGCTGCTGGTGCTGCTGGCGCTATTGTTGCTGCAGCAGCTGCAGCCGCTGCAGCCGCTGCAGCCGCTGCAGCTGCTGCAGCCGCTGCAGCTGGCGCAGGCCGATGAGTGCTGAGGTGTACATACACCCGGCAGCACGGGATGTGTCTCTCAGCACTGCACTCTGCAGCAGAACGTTCAAATGGAGGATTCACGAGAGAAACGTCGCGATGTCTCCTGGCTGCCCCTCTCCTTCTCAATACGGGGCGGCAGCCTCTTTTCCAAAGTAGGACTTAGGGTTTAGGGTTTAGGGTTTAGAGTTTGGGGTGTTGGGTTTAGGGTTTAGGGTTTAGGGTTTAGAGTTTGGGGTGTTGGGTTTAGGGTTTAGGGTTTAGGGTTTAGAGTTTGGGGTGTTGGGTTTAGGGTTTAGAGTTTAGGGTTTAGAGTTTGGGGTGTTGGGTTTAGGGTTTAGGGTTTAGAGATTGGGGTTGGGGGAGTGGTTTGTACGGTTTCGGGTTTAGGGTTTGGTGAGGCCTAGGGTTTAGGGTTTAGGGCTGGGGGATAATAGCATACAACGCCAGAAGAACTACTTCTTACATCCAGCCTCCCGTTGATCAAATGTTTGCTGCTGTTGCTGTTGCTGTTGCTGCTGCAGCTGCAGCTGCAAATGCCGGCGAAGAGCGACTGGCAAGCCCTGCGCAACGCGAAGGAGCTCCTTCGGTAAGCCCTAGACCTCAAACCCTAAACCCTAAACCCTAAACCCTAGAGCGTAGATACATAAAGAAGCAGGTTTTCTGTTTTGTTTTCTTGCAGCTGCGAGATGAGGGCTTGGAGGACATATGGGGTGTATAGGCAGCTAGATTTACTGCGCCAGGGACAGGCGAATGAAAAGGGAGAGAGATCTGCTGCTTCTTCTGCTCTGTCTGCTGCTGCTCGCTGCTGCTGCTGCTGCTGCTGCCTCGAGCCGACCACGGGGGCGAGCGATCTGCTGCTTCGTAAAGGTGCTGCTGCACCAAGCGGTGCCAGCTGCTGCAGCACGCAGAGTTGCTGCTGCAGCGACAGCAGCAGCTGCAGCAGCAGCTCCTGCTGCAGCGATCATGGCTTTGGGGGGCTGCGCTTTGCTACTGCTGGGAACGAAGCAAACTTAGGAGACAGCCGCAGGCGCCGGCGTCGCCGTCGCAGCAGCAGCAGCAGCAGCAGCAGCAGCAACAACAACAATGGCTTGCGGCTGGAGACGGAGAGCGACTGCAGCTGCAGCAGCAGTAGCAGCAGCAGCAGCAACGCTTCGTGTGGAAGCAGCAGCAAAGTGGCAGCAAAAGGTGTAACAGCAGATCTGCCCTATCTCTCTCCTGCTGCTGCGTCTCCTCTGTGTACATATAAGAATTTATTTCCTGCTTACTTATTCTCCCCTCATTCTGCTGCAGTGCCTGCAGCCTTCTTCAGCAGCAGCAGCAACAGCAGCAGCAGCAGCAGCAAGAACGGAGGCAGCAGCAGCAGCAGCAGGAGCGGCGGCTGCAGCGGTTCTAGCGGCAAGGGCAACAGCACAAACAGCAGCAGCAACAGCAGCAGCAGCAGCAGAAACAGCAACAGCAACAACAACAACAGGAGCAACGGCGACAGCAACGGTAGCAGCAACAACAACAACAGCAGCAACGACGGCAACAACAACAGCAGCAGCAGTAGCAGCAGCAGCAGCAGCAGCAGCAGCGGAGCGGTTGAGGAGGAGTGCAGACTGCCGCTGTCCCCGGTGCAGTTGCTGCAGTGTATGCTGGCTGATGCTGCAGCAGTGAGCAGAGAGACAAATTATTAGTTTAATTATAAAAAAGAAATAGAAGGAGACAAAGGAGACAGCAAGATGCGAATAGAGATTAAAATATGAAGGAGACAGAGCACAGGAGACAGAAAATAGAGTCAAGAGAGGGGGTCTAATAAGGGAGACAAATATATATATATATATATAGATAGATAGATAGATAGATAGATAGATAGATTAGACCAAGTGCATATATATATATATATATATATATATATATATATATATATATATAGAGAGAGAGAGAGAGAGAGAGAGAGAGAGACAGAGACAGAGACAGAGACAGAGACAGAGAGAGACAGAGACAGAGAGACAGCAAAAAGGAGACGGAAAAATGAGACAAGAAAGGAGACAGTAGAAAAGAGAGATAGAGAAGAGACACTGAGATATTTAGTGCAAACCCACAAAAGGCACCGCTACTGCTGCTGCTGTTGCTTCTGCTGCTGTTGCTTCTGCTGCTGCTGCTGCTGCTGCTGCTGCTGCTGCTGAATGTTGTATGTGTTGCGGTGTGGGGTGTTGGGGTGTATGTACACAGGCGACAATCCAGCGTTTTATTCGGGGATATTTCGCTCGTCTGCGTTTTGCTGCTGCTTTGGTGTGGCGGCGGGGTGTGCAGCAGCAGCAGCAGCAGCAGCAGGAGCAACAGCAGCGGCAGCAGCAAGCAGCAACTCTTATTCAGAGCAGCTGGAGACGCTTTCAGGCTCGAGAAGAACTACAAAGAAGAAAAATAAAAGCAGCACTAGCGCCCCGAAGAGAAAAAGCAGCAAAAATTATACAAAAGGCGTGGAGAGACAAAATGCAGCAAATTAATATGCAGACAGAAAAGCTAGTAAGGCGGAGGAGACAAATTAATTAATTAATCAAATTAATAATTATTCAAAGGAGACAGAGTAATTAATAAAATTAATTAGCAAAAGGAGACAGATTGAGGGAGACAAGTTAATTAGTCAAAGGAGACAGACTAGTTAATAGAATTGATTAATAATAGGAGACGAATTAATTAATGAGAGGAGACAAATTGATTAATAAAAGAAGACAAATTGACTAATAGAAAGAGATATATTCTTTATTAGAAGAAGATATATTATTTAATAAAAGGAGACATTTCAATGAAGGAAAGGAGACACCTTTATTTCTAGAGCGAGGGTGGAAGCAGTCAATGAAGCACTGAACATCTATGATATACAAATTGATTAATTTATTATAAATATATATATTTATATAATTATTTTATCCTTTTCTTTTTGCTTGCTCTCAGGTTTGCTGCTTGCTCGGGGTGCGCTTTGCTGCTGCTGTTGAAATTCAAAGAATATGGAGAGGAGCAAAGACGAGGAGAGTAATGGATGAAGAATGGGACCAGTGGACCATCAAGTGGACCTGGGACAAGCCTAATGCTGTTGTAGAGGTAATTAATTAATTTAATAATAATAATAATAATAATAATAATGAGCGTAATAATAGTTATAATCTCATTATTATCAGTGTTTGTCCTATTTGCTTGCTTTTTATCGATGCTTTTATCAATGAATGACCAGTGGACCATTAACTGGATCTAGGATAAACCTGATGCTGTTGTAGAGGTAATTTTAATTAAATGTTTAGTTTATTATTGTTATTATTCTTATTGTCATTATTATTACTCCTATTATTACTATTATCACTGCTAATTTATTTGTTTGCTTTTTATTTTTATTCTTTTTTTGTTTTTTTATCGATGGTTTTATCAATGAATGAACGGTGAACCATCGACTGGAGCTGAGTAAAGGCAGTGTTGTTGTAATATAGTTAAATAATAATAATATTTTATTATTGTTGATGTTTATTTTATTGTTAGGACTAATTTATTTATTAGTTTGTTTTTTATTTATCTTTTTTCTACCAGTGGACCACTGACTGCAATTGCAGTACACTCAGTGTTGTTGTTGAGGTAGTTTAATTGAATAATAAGATTTTTATTAATATTTCTTTTCTTACTTATCTTCTTATTCTTCTCTTTTTCTGTTTTATTATTCTTCTCTTCTTGCTGCTGTTATTGCTGACCAGTGGACCACTAAGAGGGTTTTTCTATTGGAGTTGTTTTAAGCTGTATTATGATAGTATTCTTATTATGTTTCTTGCATTGTATATATTAAATTAATAATATAAAGAATAATAATATGCCCAATGCCTTAGTATTTCTCTTGATGTTTACTTTATGTTGTTGCTGCGGATATTATTATTTGTTTAAATGTTCATTCATAAACAAACCTCTTTATTTCTGTTGTTGTTTATCTTTTTTATTTCTGGCGTTACCATTACTAGCCGATTTTAGTTGCGATCGTCTTTATTATTACTAATTCAGGGTTTAGGGTTTAGGGTTTGTTGTTAGGATTTCGGCTTTGGCGTTAAGGGCTTGGTGCCTAGGGTAGAGAGTTTAGGGTTTAGGGTTTAGGGTTTAGGGTTTAGGGTTTGGGGTTTGCTTGCAGGTCGTGGGGGACTTTTCTTCGCCTCCATGGACGAAAAGGCATTTGATGACATACTGCCACATCCGGGAGTAGGTTGTTGAGGGTTTAGGGTTTAGGGTTTAGGGTTTGTGCATCAGCAAGATGAGTCTGCGGCTCTCCCCCTCTAAACCCTCTCTAAATACTTTTTAGTCTCTCGCCAAACCCTGTCTAAACCCTTTCTATTCCCGCCCTATAAACCCTATATAAACCCTTTCTTTAAACCCTCTCTAAACCCTTCTTTAGCCCTCTGTAAACCCTCGATAAACCCTATATAAACCCTTTCTTTAAACCCTCGCTAAACCCTTTATAAACCGTCACTTTAAACCCTTTATAAACCCTCAATAGCCAGCCAGCCAGCTTTAAACATTGTAAACCGCTGTCTAAACCCTGACAAGCCCCTGTTCAGACGCCTGCATGCATCTGTAAACCCTTTTGATTAATTGTTAATATGCTCTTATTAGAGGCCGTTATATACTCTGTTTTACTTTGTTTGTTTTCTGGTGTACGTGCAGCTGCTTCGTCTTAACTCTCCCTCGATGCCCCGGTAGACACGAATTAAAATTCATAGTCAACGGGAAATATGTTTGTGATGGAAGCCAAACAGTAATTGCTGTGAGTGTTATTCTTTTTTAGTTTTGTCTTAGTCAAGTCTGCTGCTGTCTCCGCCTTCTGTCTGTCTCTCTATGCCTTTTATTATTGTCTCCGCTGGGTGTGGGGTCTCTGTCTCTGTCTCTGTCTCTGTGTCTCTGTCTCTGTCTCTGTCTCTGTCTCTTTCTTCCTTTTTCTGTCTCTGTCTGCCTTTTTCTGTCTCTATTTAGCTGTCTCCTTTTGTCTTTTGTTTTTCTGTCTTTGTCTCTCGTTTAGTTTATCTTGCTTATCTCTAATCTTTTTTCTGTCTCTTTATGCTGCCCGTCTTATTGCCTCCGCTGGGTTGGGGGGTGTTGTCTCTCTTTGTCTCTGTCTCTCTGTCTCCTTCTCTTTCTTTCTCTCTTTATTTAGCTGTCTCCTTTTGTCTTTCTTTTTTCTGTCTCTTTTTACCTCCTGATTGTATTTCCCTTAGCTGTCTCTTCTTCTGTCTGTCTCTGTTATTTTTAATTATCTTCGTCTGCTGCTGCTGCCTCTACCTGTCTCTTCTGCTCTTCTGTCTCTTTCTTTCTTCTATTTATCTTTCTATGTTTTTGTCTTTTCTTCTGTCTCTCTTTAATTCGCTTTGCTTGGGGGTCTTGTCTCTCTCTCTCTCTCTGTCTCTCTCTCTGTCTTTCTGTCTCCTTTTATGTCTCTCTTTATGTTTTTTCTTCTGTCTCTCTATCTCTTTTTACTTCTCTTTGTTGTAGGTTTATATTTACAGCTGTCTCCTTTTGTCTTTCTTTCTGTCTCTTTTTAATTTTATATGTTTATAATTCTTTTCTCCATCTTTGTTTGCTGTCTCTCTTCTTATCTGTCTCTCTGTCTCTCTGGCTTCTCCGTTGCTTTCCTTCTCTTTGTTTCTTTTGCTTTATTTATTTAATTTAATTTAATTAATTAATTAATTAATTTATTTATTTATTATTTTTTATTTTATTCTCAGGACGGTAGTGGACACTTCAACAATTTAATTCGCGTCCGCCCCGCAGCTCCATCGCAAAGTCAGCCGCTTAAAGAAAATATATATATTTTTATTTTTATTTTGTCTCCTTTGTCTTATTTTTATCTTTATTCTGTCTCCTTTATCTTATTCTTCTTGTCTTTTATTCTGTCTCCTTTATCTTATTCTTTTATTCTGTCTCTTTTATCTGACATTTCTTTTATTTTTGTTTCGTCTCCTTTAATCTGCTGTCTCCTTTATCTTACTCTTTTCTTTTATTCTGTCTCCTTTTGTCTCCTTTCTGTTGTCTACTGTTGTCTTTGTTCTTTTGCTGTCTCTTCTATCTGTTTTTCTTTTGCTGCCTCTCTCTTTGCTGTCGTGCTGCCGTCTCTCTTATCTTTTTTTTTACTTTGTGTGGTTTTTGTCTCCTCTCTTTTTTTCTGTCTCCTGTCTCCTTTTGTTTGCTTCATTTCGTTCTTCACCTGCACACCTCTGCTGCTGCTGCTGCTACAGCTTTTGCTGCTGGCGTTGTGTCTGTCGATTTGACTATCGTTGGTTCTCTGCCTTGACTGTTGCTGTTCATGCTCTTGCTGGTGTTGCTGCTGTTGCTGCTGCTGCTGCTGCTGCTGCTGCTTTTGCTTCGTCCTGCTCTTGCTGTGCTGCTGTATTTGCTGCTGCAGCACCGGTAGCAGCAGCAGCACCAGCAGCAGCAAGGTAATAGTTGTTTGTGTGTTTGTTTGTGTTTGTGCTGCTGCTAACAGTTCGATTAATCAGAGAACGGCTGAAGCTGCTGCAGGGGGCAAGCAGCACCTTAGGGCGCTCTGTCTCCTCTCCTGCATTGCCTCTGAGTAGCTGCTGCAGCAGGAAGCAGCAGCAGCAGCAGCAGCAGAACATCTCGTGCAGCAGGGGGCCCCTCCCTCCCGCTGCAACAGCAGCAACAGCAGCAACAGCAGCACGTCGCATGTCGATACAGCAGGACCTGCAGCTAAATAGGTCTCCGCAGCAGCAGCAACAGCAGCAGCAGCAGAGACCGCAGCAGCAGCTGCTGCTGCAGCACCTGGGCTCAGGCATTGACAGTGCGCTGCCGGTTGCTGCTGCTGGTGGCACACCTGCTGCTGCTGCTGCTGCTGTTGCTGTTGCTACTGAGGATCTGCTGCAGCTGCTGCCCTGGGAGAACCGTACAAACTTAGCTTCTGTTAGCGGTATATCAGACGGAGAGAGAGAGAGCAGCAGCAGAGGAGACAGCCTTCTGTCTAATCTCTCTTCTGCAACTGCTCCAGGTGCAGATACCCCCGTTCACGCCCTTTCGCAGCAGCAGCAGCAGCAGCAGCAGCAGCAGGAGGGCGAAGGGCTATCAACACCATCAGAGGCATACAGCAGCAGCGGCCCGCCAGCGACGCAGCAGCAGCACGAACTCCCCTTGGTGCAGCAAACGCGCACACCAACAGCAGCAGAAGCAGCAGCAGCAGAAGCAACAGCAGCAGCAATCGTAGCAGCAGCAGCAGCAAAAGGTAAAGCAGAAGCAACCACAGAGGCATTGCCTATGTTGGTGGCGGCAGTGCTGCAGAAAGAGCGGCCCGCAGCAGCAGCAACAGCAGCAGCAGCAGCAGCAGCAGCAGTGGAAGCACCAGTAACAGCAGAAGCAGAACAGCCGCATGTAGCAGCAGCAGCTGAAAGAGAGACCCAGGCAAACATACATTGCTCTGCCCATCAGCAGCAGCAACAGGAGGAGACACAGCAGCAGCAGCAGCAGCAGCAGCGTCCGCAGCACAGGGCCAAGCAGGGGCAGCAGCAGCAGCGCAAACAGCGAAAGCGCCAGCAGCACCACCAACAGAAGCAGCAGCAGCAACACCTGCAGCAGCAACGGCAGCAGCAGCAGCAGCATCCCCCCGTTGTAGAGGATCCTCAAGGAGGCCCCAGAAGCGTGGCACCAGCAGCAGCAGCAGCAGCAGAACGCGAAGTAGCAGCAAGAGACACAGCAGCAACAGGAGCAGCAGCAGCACCTACAGCAGCAGATAGGCATCGGGTTGGAGGCAAACAACGAGGCAGAGACAGCCTGCGTTGAGTGTAGTATCAGCTGCACCTAGCTAGCTAGCTAGGTGTGCAGCTAGCTAACTATACAGCTACCTAGCTAGCTGTGCAGCTACCTAGCTGTACCGCTAGCTAGCTGTGCACCTAACGCTGGCTGTACAGCTCGCAAGCTGCATAGGCAGCTAGCTAGCTATGCGACTAGATACATAACTTTGGAGCTAGCTGGCTAGCTAGCTATGCAGCTAGCTATGCAGCTAGCTAGCTATATATTTACGGCTAGTTAGCCGTACAAGAGTAGCTAGCTGCATGGGTGAAGGTGAGGGTTGGCTGGAAGGAGATAGAGAGGTGCGTCTCCTGCCTGAGCTGCCTATACACCTCACAGCTGTTTGCTGCATGCAAATGAAGCCTCAGCTGCAGCAGCTTCTGGGGCTTGTGATGTACAGACGCCATTTAATTAAATATCTTTATCTTTTCTTCTTTTGCTGCTCTTCTTCCTTCTGGCTCCTCTACCCCAACGCAACCCTTCGCCCCCAACGCACCACGCCCTGCAGCAGCAGCAGCAGCTGCTGCTCCTGCTGCTGCTGCTGCAAGAAACCAGGACCAGCAGCAGCAGCAGCAGCAGGGCCAGCAGCAAAAACAGCAACAGGACCAGCAGCAGCAGCAGGACCATTAGCAGCAGCAGCTGCAGCAGCAGCAGCAGGACCAGCAGCAGCAGCAGGACCATCAGCAGCTGCAGCAGCAGCAGCAGGACCAGCAGCAGCAGCAGGACCAGCAGCAGCAGCAGGACCAGCAGCAGCAGCGTCGGCGTTGGGTTTTTCTTGTCGCAGATACTGCGGGGCCTGTTGGGGTTTTTCTTGACGTCAGGCGATTGGCTAGGTTTGTCTCTTTCTCTTCCTACTAGCTAGCTAGCTGTCTTGCTAGCGAGCTAGCTAGCTCGTGCTATCTACGCAGCTAGCTGCCTAGCTAGCTGGCTAGCTAGCTAGCTAGCTAGCTAGCCACCCAGTGCGGTGGGGCGGAGCTTGCCACGGTGTACGATAGCGTAATGAGCGCAAGGCCCGTAGACGGCCGTTTGCAACTCGCTAGCTAGCTAGTTAGCTAGCTAGACAGCTATCCAGCTAGCTGGCTAGCTGACTCTCTGTAGAACCAGCTAGCTAGCTAGCTAGTTAGCTGGCTAGCTTGCAATCAGGCTAGCTAGAAATCTAGCTAGCCACCTAGCAAGCAACCAAGCAAGCTAGCTAGCTTGCTAGCTAGCTAGTTAGCTGGCTAGTTAGCTAGCTCGCTAACTAGCTAGCTAGCAGTTAGCTAGCTAGCTAGCTAGCTAGCCAGCTAGCCAAGCAATGGTGTCAATGTCGTTTGTTGGCGGCGAGGGATTGTCTGTCCCTTCGCCTTCGCATTCCACTGAACCTCCTCAGTCGCTTTAGCGCTTCGTTAACCTTGCGGGTTTAGGGTTTAGTAGGGTTTAGGGTTTAGTAGGGTTTAGGATTGAGTAGGGTTTAGGGTTTATTAGGGTTCAGGGTTTCGTAGGGGTTTAGTCGGCAACCTTGGGGGTTTAGGGTTTATTAGTTTAGGGTTTATTAGGTTTAGGGTTTAGTACGGCTTGGGGTTGGGTACGGTTTAGGGTTGAGTATGGTTTAGGGCTTAGTAGGGTTTAGGGTTTAGGAGGGTTTAGGTTTTAGTAGGGTTTAGGGTTTGCGTATTCATGCAGCTGCAGCAGCAAGAGAAAGGCTTAGTTCGTTGCTGTATATATTATTTACTTTTAAAAGCAATTAATAAAACACCGCATCTACACCTAAGCATAAAAACAGATATGCTAATGCTATATGAATATTCTATAAACCCTAAACCCTAAACCCCAAACGGTAATAAGCCCTGCTTGCACTTAACAGTAAACTCTAAACCCTAAACCCTAAACCTCAGCATTTGAAGCTTGAGCCTTAGACTACAATATCAAAAAGGTTAAACTCTAGGCCTCAACATCTATAGCGCAGCCTTTTAACCATAGCATATAAACCCTAAACCCTAAACCCTAATAAACCCCCTCTACCCCACCCCCCTCGATTGTGTGTTTGTAAGGCACTGCATGCGCTGCATTAAGACAAAAGAAAGGGAAAAGAAGACACAAAAAAACATCAAGATAATAAAAATAAATTAATTTTAACTCTTTTCTTTGTTTTGCTGCTACTGCTAAACAGAACAACAAACACAAAAATCACACCAACATTCCTGGCTTGCATGCATGGGTGTGTTGTCTTGTTTGTGCCTGTGTTTATTTGATTAAATAAATAAAAAGGAAATTAAAATTCATTAAAATTAAATTCAGTTGCACAAAAACAAAAATTATACGCATTTTTGAGGTGTATAGGCACCTCCGGCCTTGGTGTTGCTGCAGATTTTCTTTAGAGTGTTTGTTTATATCTTGCTGCATTTCTTCGTTTTTCTTCCATTATCTCCAATAAAAACAAATATATTTTATCTTTTTATGCATCAAGACACCAATTAATCCAAATTTAACTCACCATACACCCCAGCTGCCGGTACGCCCTAGCTGGCAGTACACCCCAGCTGCCTATACACCCCAGCTGCCTATACACCCCAGCTGACTATTGACCCCAATATGACGAACACAGCTACTGCAGCAGAAGAGGAGGCGAAACCCTCTGCGCCAGCCACCATGAAGGAGCAGCAGCAGGAGCAGCAGCAGGAGCAGCAGAAGGATAAGCCGCCGCAGCAGCAGGAGCAGCATCAGCAGCAGAAGGAAGAGGAAGAGGAGGAGGGAAGCGGGAAAGAAGATAATGACAACAGCGAAGAAGATGAAGAAGAAGCGAAGCTGCAGAACCTATCAAGTCCGTATCTGCACAGGGGCTGTTACTGTTTCTGCTGCTGCTGCTGCTGCTGCTGCTGCTGCTTATTTTGCTGCTTTTTCTGCGTGTGTTTGCCTCTGCCAGCGCAGTCGATGCTTTTGCGATATGTGTTTGTTTTTCTTTGTGAAGGGAAAACAGGGGATTAGGGTTTGGGGTTTAGGGTTTAGTCTTTTAGTCTTTTAGGGTTTAGGGTTTAGGAGGTATTGTTTGTCTTTATATCTATTTCTTTATTTATTTCTTTAGGGTATTTGTTTGCTTTATTTGCTGTTTGTTTGTTTTTGTTCATTTGTTTGTATGTTTTACTTTATTTGTCTGTTTGTTTTTGTTTATTTGTTTGTTTATTGTTTATTTTTTTAACTAATGTTTGTTTTATTTGTTTTGCTTATTTTTGTCTACTCTTTATTATTATTTACTTTAATTGCTGCATTTTTTATTTGTGTATTTGTTTATCGCCTTATTCATTTATTTCATTCATCTGTTTAATTAATTTATTAATTTACTTAATTACTTAATTACTTAATAAATTAATTAATTAATTAATTAATTAATTTATTTATTTGTTTATTTATTTATTTAATTTATTTAATTTAGGTTTGGAGTTATTTGCGGAGGGGAAGAAGAAAATGAAAGAAAAAAAATTTGAGGCTGCAGCAGACATTTTCTCGCGATGTTTACAAAAGAGGTGAGGAGACAGAAAGGAGATATTAATTAATTAATTAATTAATTAATTAATTTAATTTAATTAATTAATTTAAAGAAGAGATATATATTAATGAATTAG
>NW_013548920.1:17500-20000 GCF_000499425.1 Eimeria acervulina | reverse complement strand
CTACACTGCGCGTCGCTGAGGTGTACATACACCAGCGAGATTTGTTTGCTGCTCTCCGGCAATGCAGCAGCAAACGCCATTGCAGTATTAATCATATGCTGCAGCTCTGTCTGTGTGAGGGCGAGTTCCGTGCTGCTGCTGCTGCTGCTGCTGCTGCTGCTGCTACAGGGTGCTGCAGCAGGAGGCCTCAGCCGCAGCAGCTGCAGCAAAGGGGCGTCGACCCTCCAACTCACCAACGGATGCACTGACAGCGACAGCACCTGCAGCACTGGCAGCTGCAGCAGCAACTCGCGGCCGTAGCAGGTAGCTCCGCAGCTCAGCTCCAGCACTCGCAGGTGCGGCAGCAAACCTAAAGCCCGCAGCAGCTGCAGCGGCAGCAGCAGCAGCAGCAGCAAACACGACAGCAACGCAACGCATGCAATACGCTATAGACCCAAACTCCCCCTGACAAGAGAAGCATAAGCTCTTGGCTTAATGCCGCAGCAGCAGCAGCAGCAGCAACAGCAGCAGCAGCAGCAGCAGCAACAGCAGCAGCCGCCATTGCGAGCAGCAGCGGTAGAAACAACAGCACCAACAGTAGCAGCAAAAATACCGCCACAGCAGCAGGAGCTGCAGCAACAGCAGCAGCAGGAACAGCAGCAACAACAGCAGCTTACATCTGCATTTGAGAAGTTGCATGCGCCGCTGAAGCGGATCTCCTGCAGAGGAGCAGCAGCAAATAAGTAGGGGGCCTTGCCTGTAGACAGACCTTGATCTGCTGCTGCTGCAGCAGCAGCAGCAGCAGCAGCAGCAGCAGGTGCCGCTGATGTTGCTGCATCCGCTCCTGCTGCAGAAGACTCTGCAGCAGCAGCAACTCCTGCTGCTGCCTTTTTTTCAAGCCCCGCTTCTGCTGCTGCTGCTGCTGCATCTGCTGCTGCACGTAACCCCGGATACTCTAATAGGGCGATTGCAATGCTGAGCAGCTGTTCAGGTAGCTGCTGCTGCTGTCGCTGCTGCTGCTGCTGCTGCAGCAGCAACCGCAATATCGGCCCTTCATGATGCAAGGAAGGAGACGCGCCTCGCTCCAGCTGCTGCTGCTGCTGCTGCCGTAAAACACCCCTGGTGTCTCCTGTGGAGCCCCTGCGGTGCGATAGAGAGCAGCATCTACTTGGTGCTGCTGCTGCTGTTGCTGCTGCTGCTGCTGCAGAATGGTGCCCTGCTGCTGCATCGGCTAAGCCGTCTGCATACCCCGTGCCGGAAGCCTGATCAAACGAGACAGACCAGCGTCTGCTGCTGCTGCTGCTGCTGCTGCTGTTACTGCTGCTGCTGCTGCTGCTGCTGTTACTACTGCTGCTGCTGCTGCTGCTGCTGTTACTGCTGCTGCTGCTGGATGCATGCAATGCTCCATTCGCCAGCAGCATCAGCAGCAGATGCAGCACATCAGAACCTGCTGCTGGAGGCACCAGCCGCACCGTCAGCTTCTGTAACGCAGGAAATGCGAACTGCAGCAGCAGCAGCAGCAGCAGCAGCAGCAGAACTAAGCGAGCCGACAGCACAGCTACCTCATTGCATCTTCAAGAAAAGCAGCTGCTGCTGCTGCAGCTGCTGCAGCTGCTGCAGCATGATGCCCCTTCTAACCGGAGATAACAGCAAATGCACGCTGACAACTGCAACGCCAGCAGCAGCAGCAACAGCAGCAGCAGAAACAGCAGCAGCAACAGCAGCAGCAGCACCGCGACCACCACAACCAGCAGCAGCAGCAACAGCACCATCAGAGCCTCCACAACAACAACAACCAGCAGAAGCAGCAGCAGCAGCAACAGCAGCAGCAGCAATAGCAGCAGCAGCAGCAGCAGCAGCAGCAGCAGCTCACCGATTGTAATGCCTGCACCGCTGCAGGAGACTTGAGGCCGATTAACGCCAGCTCCTTCACAGCTTTCAACGCCTGCAGCTTCTGTCTGCATGCACCTGCTGCTGCTGCTGCTGCTGCTGCTGCGCCTGGAGCTGCTGCTGCACTCTGGGGAGAGCGAGCTGCAGCTGCTGCTGCTCCTGCTGCTGCTGCAGCAGCTGCTGCACCTTCACAAGTGCAGCAGCCACACAAGCAGCAGCTGCTGCTGCGCTGCTGAGGGGGCAGCAGCAAACACAACTCTGCTCCGTAGAAGCTGAGAGAGAGACGCGAAAGACGAGGGCACCGACGACCTGCACACAAACCCTAAACCCTAAACCCTAAACCCTAAACCCTAAACCCTAAATCCTATACCTAAACTCGAGCACTTAATCAACTGCTTCTTCTCCGGCAGCATTCTCATGAATAATGTGATAAGGGTTTAGGGTTTAGGGTTTGTACAAAACAAGCTGGAGATAAGCATCATTGCAGCATCTTTAAACCCTAATAAAAGGTTTTAAACAGAATCTGCGAGTGTACTTAACGGTTTGTTGGATCTCATTAGGGTTTAGGGTTTAGGGTTTAGGGTTTAGGGTTTTACTTGCTGCACATAGCCACCCATGTACTTGTGTTGCT
>NW_013548920.1:5000-10000 GCF_000499425.1 Eimeria acervulina | reverse complement strand
TGCGTCTATTTCTGGTATTGTCTATCTTGCTGCTGATGCTGCAGTTGTTGCTGCTGCTATTTCTGTTGCTGCTGCTGCTATTCCCGTTGCTGCTGCAGTTGCTGCAGTTGCTGCTGCTGCTTCTTCTTTCTCGTTTTTTTGTATTTGTTTGTTTTATAATATTACCTCAATAAAGACAGTCTCTAGAGAAGAATAAATATAAGGGGCAGCAAACAAACAGACAGAAAGCTGCAGCTGCAGCAAAGAAATGCTGCAGCAGAGATGCTGCAGCAGCAGCAGCAGCAGCAGCAGCAGCAGCAACAGCAGCAGCAAAGGAAAATAAAACCCTCAGCACAAAGGAAGCAAAGGAGACAAAAAAAGAAAGAGAGACAGCAAACAAAAACAAGAGCTGCAACTGTCTCCGTTTGCTTCTTCTTAATGAACTGTATCGTCTCTTTAATATAAATAAATATAAATATATAAATTTATTTAGATATAAATATATTTATACTTATTTATTTATTTTATTTACTTATTTATTTATTTATTTATTTATTTACTGTCTCCTTAACATGCATTTACTGTCTCCTTAACAAAATTTGTTTTCTTCATATTGCCGGTTCGCAGTTTGTTTGTTTGTTCTATTTATTTATTTATTTATTTATTTATTTATTTATTTATTTATTTATTTATTTATTTATTTATTTAAGAGTTTTTACTCTCTGTGTTTGGGTTGAGGTGTACGTACACCACAAGCAAATAATTTGCTGCTGTTGTTTGCTTTAAATAAAACAAAAACAGCGTCAGCAGTAATCTGCAGCAAATAATTAATATCCTCGTAAGCAGCAAAACATGCTGCTGCTGCTGTTGGTGTTGCTGCTGCTGCCGCTGTTCTTGGTGTTGCTGCTGCAGTTGCTGCAGCAGCTGCTGCTAATGTTTTGCGCAGCGCTTCAGTCGTCCTTCTTGTTTCTCAGTTGCTTCTGTTGTTCGCTGCTGCGGCTCCTGCTGCTGCTCCTGCTGCTGCTTCTGCTGCTGCTGCTGCTGCTGCTTCCGCTGCTGCTTCTGCTGCTGCTTCTGCTGCTGCTTCTGCTGCTGCTATTGCTGCTGCATCTGCTACTGCTGTTGCTGCGCGGCCCCGTTCCTAGGAGCGTTAGAGCTCTGCGTTTAGCAGCAGCAGCAGCAGCAGCAGCAACATCAACAGCATCAGCAGCAAGAGCATCCCAGTCGTAAATATTGCAGCAGATGAGGAGAGAGACAATCAGCAGCAGCAGCAAACAGCAGCAAACCCAAAGGACTGTTGCTGCCTGCCTATACACCCCAGCATATAAAAACTCTACAGCAGGCTTCCTAAGCGGTATAATAATATATTCTCCTGCTGCTCTTCGCAGCCAGCTGCCGTCCCTCCACCAATCATAGCCTTCAGCGTGCTGCTGCAGCTGCTGCTGCTGCTCCTGCTGCTGCAGCTGCTCCAGCTGCTGCTCTAGAGTGTCCAGCGTCAGTGCGAAGCGGTCTCTTAAGTAAAACGCAGGTTCTTTTAATAACAACCCCCAGCTCGTTGCCTGCTGCTGCTCCTGCTGCTGCTGCTGCTGCTGCTGCTGCTGCTGCTGCTGCTGCTGGCGGAAGAAGGCAGCAGACGGGCGGCTGTCGCTGATAAAGATAGGCGATAAGCCTATTAGTGAAGGAAGCTCTACCTGCGTATACACCCCAAACCCTTCAAGAGAATCAGCAAAGAGAACACCATGAAGCAAAGCGAAGCTAAAGGGGCCCCTACAAGGTGCTGCTGCTGCTGCTGCTGCTGCTGCTGCCTCTGCTGCTGCTGCTGCTGCTGCTTCTGCTGCTGCTTTGTCGGAAGGGTCTGTAGCTGCTGCTGCAGCTGCTTCTGCTGCTGCTGCTTCTGCTGCTTCTGCTGCTTCTGCTGCCTTTAAGATGGATCTGTGCAACTCAGCAGACACAACAGCAAAATACTTTGTTAGCTGCTGCAGCGACTGCTGCATGCGCTGCTCTGCTATCTGCTGCAGCACTTCTTGCTGCTGCAGCCGCTTCTCGAGCTGCGCAGCAACACCAAATATCTCATATGCTGCTGCTTGAATGCTGCTGCTGCTTGTCTCGTTCTCCTCGTTCCTCTGCTGCAGTCGCTCCCCCTCCGCAGCAGCAGCAGCAGCAGCAGCAGCTTCATTGTCTCTTGCAGCAGCAGCAGCAGCAGCGGCAGCATCAAAAACTAAAGTAAAGAGGAGACGCCCCTTGCCTTCATCCGCCCCCAGAGAGACACGTAAAGAAAAGAAGTTGCACTGTGATATAAAAGACAGCACAGGCTGATCATACACCTCAATAAAACGGTTTACTGCTGCTGCTGTTGCTGCTGCTGTTGCTGCTGCTGTTGCTGCTGCTGTTGCGGATGCTGAGGATGGGTCATCATGCCCTGCAGCAGCAGCAGCAGCAGCAGCAGCAGACTGCGTGCTGCTGCAGCCGCCATTCATTGTAGGCAGGAAGAAGTCTCTCTCCTGCGCAAGCAGCAGCGGAAAGCACACCCCGCTGCTGCTGCTGCTGCTGCTGCTGCTGCTGCTGCTGCTGCTGCTGAGTATGTTGACTGCATTGAGGAGACTCTGTCTCTCTTCGCTTTGCTGCCACCGTCTCCCTAGGTACTCAATTATTTGCTGCTGCAGCTGTCGCTCTGTCCCCCACTCAGTTTGCTGCTCGTCATCTGCTGCTGCTGCAGCAAGCGGCTGCAGCGCCAGCAACATAAACGAGCTCCTCCTGCTGCTGCTGCTGCTCCTGCTGCTGCTGCTGCTGCTGATTTGTTTAGTACATAGGCTTAATTCTGTGGATATAAGAAATAAGTTTCTTCGGGGATAAGCGCAAGACAAATGCAAAAAAGAAGAAAGGGCGGCATCCCTCTCTGCTGCTGCTGCTGCTGCTGCTGGTGTTGCTGCTGCTGCTGCTGCTGCTGGTTCTGTCTGAGTGTCCATACATAAAAGAAAAGAAGTCATAGAGCTGCCGCGCTTTTCATCGAAGTGCAGCAGCTGCAGCATTTCCTCCTGCTGCATCTGTATCACGCAACTGCCTACTGCTGCTGCTGCTGCTGCATTTGCTGCTGCTGTTGCTGCTGCTGTTGCTGCTGATGATAGAGACGAGAAGGGTGAAGCATAACGCAGCAAAAACTGCACGAAGTCTCTTTCATCAGGGAGAGACGCTGAGTTGAGTGCTGCTACAACTGCTGCAGCAACTGCTGCTGCTGCTGCTTCCGGGGTAAACTCCCTTGCTGCTGTTGCTGCTGCTGCTGCTCTTGCTGCTGCTGGAGGTTGATGCAGCAGCAAAAACGTTGGATAGTCTGTAATCCCTGCAGCAGCAGAACAAAGAGACACTGCTTCTACGTTTGCTTCACAATCAAACACGCGGAAGGAGACAGGTGGCAGCAGCAACAGCTGCTGCTGCTGCTGCTGCTGCTGCTGCTGTTCAACAATATGAAGGTAATCTGCTGCTGCTGCCTTGAATGCAGCAGAAGTTTGCCTCCAGGCCTGAGAGGAGCTGCTCATGAAAGCAACAAGCAGCAAATCGCCCTCTGCTGCTGCTGCTGCTGCTGCTGCTGCTGCTGAGTCCGCTGTTGCTGCTGCTGGTGTTGCTGCTGCTGTTGCTGCTGCTGCACGCAGCGTGTCTCTGAGTTCAGCAGCTGTCAGCGGCTCCACAGCGCCGGCAGCAGCAGCAGCGGCTGCAGCAGCAGCAGCAGCAAAGCAGCTAAAGAGAAACAGCAGCAACCCCATCGTCAGCAATCAATACTTTCGTTTCTGCACTCCTGCTGCTGCTATGACTACTACTACTACTGCTGCTGCTGCTGCAGTACAGCAGCAAACTGCAACTGAGGGAGATACACTTGAACCTGCAGCAGCAGCAGTTTTTACTTCTGGCTCGAAACCAGTTGAGGCCGTTTTACTTGCTGCTGCTGCTGCTGCTGCTGCTGGTCTGGGTTTCCAGCTGCTGGAGTTGCTGCTTCGTCACTGTCTGCTGCCTTCTGCTGCAGCGGCAGCAGCACGCCGTGCTGCTGCCGCTGTTGCGGTTGCTGTTGCTGTTCTAGCTGCTGTTGCTGTTCCTGCTGCTGCTGCTGTTGCTGTTGCTGTTGCTATTGCTGCTGCTGTTGCTGTTGCTGTTGCTGCCCCCTACCTTTTTAACACAGTTGTGTGTAGCTGCAGACAGACTGCTGCGGTGTATATGCAGGTCTGCGGTGTATGTTGAAATTTTCTGCATGCAGCGCAGCGTTGTTAAGGGGCTTCTCTCTTAGTTTTTTAAAATAAATATTTTAAAAATATAAATATTTATTTGTTTTTCTATGAATTTAAAGTAAAAAGAAAATAAAGAAGAAGAAAAAAGAAATGAGCTGCTTAAAGAGCCGATAAGGCGGTCCAATGGGCTGAGGTGTCTGTACACCTCAGATTATAATTCTTTGACTATAAAGTAGAAAAAAAGAATTAAAATTAAAATTTAAATTTAAAATTTTGATCTATTTTAATATTATACTCCGAATATTCAGAGATTTCACTTCCTTTTCCTCTCGCAGCAGCAGCAGCAGCAGCTGCCTGTACACCTCAATGTATGTTGAGTTGCATATACACCTCAGACTCAACGGCAACTTAAATACAAAATAAAATAAAGACAAACGGAAGTTGTAGGAGTAGCAGGCAAACCCTTGCTGCGCTCTCAACACGCTTCTGCTGCTGCTGCAGCATCAGTTGCTGTTGCTGCAGCTGTTGCCGTTGCTGTGTATAGCTGTTGGTGGTGCTGCTGTTATAGCTGTTGCTGTTGCTGCAGCAGCTGTTGCTTCTTTTGCTACTGCAGCAGCAGCGGCAGCTTCTGCTGCTGCGCTGCTATACTCTCCTCCCAATGCTTCTGGCTTTGCTGCGAGTAGCAGCACGAAGGTTAACTCAGTTTGCTGCTGCTGTTTAAAGAGTTAGCCTGTCAGCAGCAAACAAAGTGGGTGTCTTCTGCTTCTCCGAGACTCCGGCAGAGACCTACAAAACCCTAAACCCTAA